>NC_057810.1:109313457-109432100 GCF_018294505.1 Triticum aestivum
GCCACCAAACTGGAAAACCGAAGAACTCGGGCTGATCTGGCTTGAAGAAGTACAGATCTTGAACTTTGCAGGAACTGAACATGAAGTCGCTTTTCTGAAACGGCTATTTAGCTGGGCAACATCGCTGAAAAGGATGATGGTAACATTCCACGGCTCCATCACTGAGAGAAAGGGAAAAGAGCTACAGCAGCTGTTACTAAGCTTCTCCAGAGCAGAAATATGTATATGCATATTACCATGTAGTGCTCCATCTTGAAGAAGGTTTCATACTGTTATGTTCTACACCAACCCTGTTTGCTTGCACTAGTTGTCAAGTGGTGCAACTTTACATTCAAGAGAGCGAACTCGTTTAGTTTGTTTAACTGGAGTAGCTTGTTCCAATATCGGTGAGACTGAACTCTGTAAGTTATTTATCTCTACTAGCTTGTGTTCCAGTATTTGTGGCACTGAACTGTATTTGTGTCGATTAATATGGATCAGAGGGGGTAACTTGTTTCCATGCTGGATGCACATTTGGGGCACGAGTGAACTTCATAGAGTAAGAATTTGCATAAATGATAGCACTTAGATGGACCATCCTCTAAGCATGATTATTCTTTATAGAAAAATAGAATTGACTCTCCAAGAAATAACACATACTCCCTCCGTCCGAAAACTATGATGGTAAGCTCTTGATGAGCTCAGGCAATGTCCCCTTGCACTCCAGCTTGGGGGACAAGGTCCAGCAATGAGGTCCAGTGCATCTCACCCGCAAGATACAGTTCCTCAAGAAGGAACCTGCGAAATTCCCCTCTGTTGCTTGTGATCCCTAGCTGACTGCTGACATCTTGTTGAAAGTGCAAACTTTCAGAATTCTGCACGTAAGAAAAAGATATGCGAGTACCGTGGAATTTTAGGTGGCAAACTTTCAGGATTCAACATACAGATGCTCGATCCTTTGCCTTGTCCGTCCTGCTAATCTTGCCATCTTTTTTTTGGTAGAATCTTCTTCGCATTTAGGGTCCGCGCCTGTTGCTGGTGATCATTTTACCGAGCTGGTCTGATTTACTAGTTCTGTACCCGTGTTATTGGACTTACGGTTTCTTGTCGACTTCCGGGTCGAATTGAATTGCTCTGTTTGTCCTAGTCTTGTTTGGTTCAATACGATTGTTGTTCTTGATGATTCCTGAATATTTTTCAAAAAAGCGGATCTTTTTTAAATTTGGGAACAAAATTTGGAAACAGGAACTTTTTTAAAAATTCCAAACAAATTTCTGAAAAAGACAAAAGTTTTTTTGAAATCCACAAACATTTTTGGAACGGGAACATTTTTGTAAATCTGGAAAAGTTTGAAAAAATTTAAACATTTTATAAATTTGTGAACAAAAATTGGAAAAGGGAACATTTTTTAAATTCTGCTTTTTTGAAAATGTGATCATTTTTTGAAACTCCGAACAAAATTTGATAATATGAACAATTTCGGAATCTTTGAACAAAATGAAAAAAAAACTGAAACCCAGAACATTTTTTGAAAAGGTGAACATATATGAAAATTTTCAAAGACTATTTGATAATACGAACATTTTTTGAAATTCTGGTAATCTTTTGGAAAGCACGAACTTTTTCAAAATTACCGAACTTTTTTAAAAAAAACGAACGGTTTATGAATTTGTGAACAAGATTCGAAAATAGGAATATTTTGGAAATCTAAACAATATTAAATTTGCTTTAGTTTCTCTAAAGCACATCTAGATGTGACCAAAGTATTGCACATCTAAATCCTATGTCATTGATTTTATGTGAAGATTCGTGCAAACATTTTCATTAGTTTTTTCTTTTTCTTTATAGTTTAAGTGAGTCATTTAGATGTACAATAACTAGAGCATATCTATATATGCCCTAGTACCTTAGTGTTGTGAGAGCTGAGACACAGAGCGCTGGGGGGCGGCGACAGGGTGCAGGGAAGCTTCGGCACGTATGGGGCGACTCGAGGCGAATTCGCTCGACCGCCGGTGGGCAGTCCACCTCGTCTCTGATCTCTCAACACCGGCGCTGATGATATTCAAGCGAGGCATGCTCCTCCGACGAGGCGGCTCCCCGTGGTTGACCCTCCTCGACGACCGTAGGATCCGCGTCAACTCGATGTGGGTACACGACAAGGAGCCGATTCGGGAGGGGACGCAGGTACATTTTCCCTGTCATGTTGTGTTGGTGGACAGAACGCTTGGAACCGGGGTGGAGACGCGTCACGACGCGTAGATCGAGATCGAGGAGGAGAGGGAGCGTCGGGAATGGAGGAGGATTGAAGCCGCGGCACGGTGCGGAGTGGCCATTCCCTCCCCTCTCAATGAAATCCACTCCCCTTCCCTCCCACAAGTGGGTGTGCCACGCGAGAGGATCCATGGCGCCCTGGAAGCCGAGGCTCGAGGCAAGGGCGTGGACGATAGCCGATGGGGATGAGAAGAAGCTGGAGAAGCTGATGGAGATCATCTCTTGGTTTGTGGAGGAACGGGATCTGAAGGAGGCGGCGGGGGCGGCATACAAGAAGCTCACCGAGGCAGAGGACTAGCGTCTCACGCCGTCGGGCGAACCGATGGGGGAGCTCAAGATGTTGCTATGGGCGATGGAGGAGGCTCGGACGAACCCATGCAATCAATGAAGTGGAAGGCGTTTCGATCGCGCCGTCGCGCTGCAGCAGGCCCGTCAGAGTTTGTGGTCGGCGCGGTGATGGGCCTCCCTTCACCTGCACCTGCGGCGGCAAGGGAGAGGCAGCCTGCTCCTGTGGTGGCGACAGAGGCGCGGGTGGATCTGGGAAGCGACAAGGCCATGGGACGAACGAAGCCTGGTACGAAGAAGAAGAAGCTGAAGATGTCATTGATCCTGAGGAGGTCGCCGCGCTTCCTTCGCCTTTCGTCGCGTCTACTTAGCCTCGCTCGCTCCCAAAGACGGGGATAGGAGCCTCACCGGCGGGCAACCGCTTCTAGCTCCTCGCTGGTGAGGATTCTGACGAGGAGGCTGGGCCCTCGTTGGAATTGCAAGGTGTGATTTCCCCCAAATCCAAATATCTCATTGAACTCACATCGGTGGGGGATTCTGGCAAAGAATTTTTTTTAAAAAGGCGATTAGCTGCTAATGATGGGGAAAAATGAAAATAAAACTAGGTCTAGATCTATTTACACTAGAGGGGGAGAGGGTGAAATCACACCGAGCCAAATTCTGCCTAGTAGAGAAATTATCGATAAAATGAGTAAGAAACAATATGCCCAAATTCTAGATTTCTGGTCTAATGAGGCAATTTATATCGATGAAATGGAAATCGAGGTTGGTTTGGGCAATTTAGGAAATAAAAATTATGATATAAGGGAAAAGATCGATGATGAGGAAAAGTGGGGACAAAATGGAAAGGAAGAGAAACCCCTTCGGCGAATGCACTTTCTAAAAGCTTTATCGGTATAAATGACGAGCCTATCCTCCTGCCGGGAGGAGAGTGCGATCCCCTGGAGGATTTAGGGTTTCCCCTCGCCCGCCGCCACCAGAAACAGAAGAAGAGAATAGGATGAACAGGGGTTTCGGAGGAAATCGGGGTGGAGGAAGATTCAACCGTGAGAGTTTCCAATATAGAAAGAAAGAGGAAGAAGTAGACAAATTCAAAGGGGATTTTCAACAACATAGCAGAAATCTGGAGGGGTTTGGACCCAGATGTTGGGGAACGTTGCAGAAAATGAAAATTTTCTACGCTTCACCAAGATCAATCTATGGAGTCATCTAGCAATGAGAGAGAGGAGTGCATCTACATACCCTTGTAGATCGCGAGCGGAAGCGTTCAAGAGAACGGGGTTGAGGGAGTCGTACTCGTCGTGATCCAAATCACCGGAGATCCTAGCGCCGAACGGATGGCACCTCCGCGTTCAACACACGTACGGTTGGGAAGACATCTCCTCCTTCTTGATCCAGTAAGGGGGAGGGAGAGGTTGATGGATATCCAGCAGCACAACGGAGTGGTGGTGGAAGTAGCGGTGATCTCGGCAGGGCTTCGCCAAGCTTAGCGAGAGGGAGAGGTGGTGCGGAGGGAGAGGGAGGCGCCAGGAGCAGGAGTGTGCAGCCCTCCCTCCCCCCTCTTTATATAGGGGCCCTGGGGGGGGGGGCGCCGGCCCCCTAGAGATTGGATCTCAAGGGGGGGGGCGGCCAAGGGGGGTGGCTTGCCCCCCAAGCCAAGTGGGGCGCCCCCCACCCCTAGGGTTTCCAACCCTAGGCGCAGGGGGAGGCCCAAGGGGGGCGCACCAGCCCACCAGGGGCTGGTTCCCTTCCCCACTTCAGCCCATAGGGCCCTCCGGGATAGGTGGCCCCACCCGGTGGACCCCCGGGGCCCTTCCGGTGGTCCCGGTACAATACCGGTGACCCCCGAAACTTTCCTGATGGCCGAAACTGGACTTCCTGTATGCAATTCTTTACCTCCGGACCATTCCGGAACTCCTCGTGACGTCCGGGATCTCATCCGGGACTCCGAACAACTTTCGGGTCACCGCATACTAATATCTCTACAACCCTAGCATCACCAAACCTTGAGTGTGTAGACCCTACGGGTTCGGGGGACATGCAGACATGACCGAGACGACTCTCCGGTCAATAATCAACAGCAGGATCTGGATACCCATGTTGGCTCCCACATGCTCCTCAATGATCTCATCGCATGAACCACGATGTCGAGGATTCAAGTAATCCCGTATACAATTACCTTTGTCAATCGGTACGTTACTTGCCCGAGATTCGATCGTCGGTATCCCAATACCGCGTTCAATCTCGTTACCGGCAAGTCACTTTACTCATACTGTAATGCATGATCCCGTGACCAAACACTTGGTCACATTGAGCTCATTATGATGATGCATTACCGAGTGGGCCCAGAGATACCTCTCCGTCATACGAAGTGACAAATCCCAGTCTCGATCCGTGTCAACCCAACAGATACTTTCGGGGATACCTGTAGTATACCTTTATAGTCACCCAGTTACGTTGTGACGTTTGGTACACCCAAAGCAATCCTACGGTATCCGGGAGTTACAAGATCTCATGGTCTAAGGAAATGATACTTGACATTGGAAAAGCTCTAGCAAACGAACTACACGATCTTGTGATATGCTTAGGATTGGGTCTTTTCCATATGATGTGATCCCGTTATCAACGGCATCCAATGTCCATAGTCAGGAAACCATGACTATCTGTTGATCAACGAGCTTGTCAACTAGAGGCTTACTAGGGACATGTTGTGGTCTATTTATTCACACATGTATTACGATTTCCGGATAACACAATTATAGCATGAATAATAGACAATTATCATGAACAAGGAAATATAATAATAATCATTTTATTATTGCCTCTAGGGCAAATTTCCAACACCAGATTCACCCATGGTACCTCCAACTACTAGGGGAATGGAGGAGAGAGGCCGAAATCAGAGACAAAAGACGTTGCTGAAGACAAAGAGAGAGAAGGGAGCAAACATGAGGTTGATCGAATTGGATCTGAGGGCAAAGGTAAAGATTCTGTTCATTCTTTCAACCCCTCTCTGGAGCTGCTCCACAACAGCAGTGGTTTGGTGCACTTCTTGCTTAGATGGAACAACAGGGGGCAGGTGCTGTAATAGGAATTGGGAATCGGACAGAAGGGAAGAAGGACTCTGAGGGTGATATTGAGGAAGGAAATCCCATACATAATAGAGACAACAATAAAAAAGAAGAGGTTGATGCTGGAGCAGGATATAGACAGAATCAGAGTAATTGGGGTGGGGGGTGCCAAGTTTGCACAGAGAGAGGGATCTGATCCGAATAAGAATGGAGCCAACTTTAGGGTGATGTGCAACAAATGCAAGGATTTCAGACATCTGACTAGGGAATGCAAACTCCCAAACTGCATTATCTATGGAAAAATTCTCACATTACAGAGGATTATAACTGGCTAAAGCAGATAAAACCACTTCCCAAGTTTGTTGGATATGCTGCTCGAGGTTTGGGAGTGCAGCTGATACATAATTCTAAGGAAGTTGTGAACAATGAACAAATCAATCCAATGGCAATTATCACTATTGCTTCTGGATAAATTAATGAAACTTAGTTCCTGGAAGGCTTTAATTATATGTTTAAGTGGGATTGCCAATGGAGATGCAAGAAACATGGAGAGAGGGCTTATCTTATGAGATTTCCAAAAAAGAGCAAACTGATTAAACTTCACAAATTTGGGAATTTCAACCTCCTAGGGACAAAAGTTGTCATCAATGTAGACAGTTGGACTTATGACACACAAGCCCTAGGGAGGCTTCACACTGCATGGGTGAAGTTGGGAAAAGTGCTTGAATGTTTCAGACACTTCTTTGGTGCTTGTGAGGTGGCTGCTACAATTGGTCCAGTACTGGAGATTGACATGACAACAATTTTGCAGGAAAAAATAAGAGCCAAGGCAGGGGTGAGAGACTTTGAAAAAATACCCAAGCACACTAAAGTGACTGACAAGGACCTCATGATATACAAAGTGACTTTGGAGCTAGAAAGGGTGATAGAGCAGGGCTGGTATGAAGATAAAAGAAAACATGAAGACATTGAGACAGAAAAGGATACAGACTCAGATGAAATAAGAAAGAAAATCAAAATTGGTGGAGTAGATGCGAAGGGGAGCAAGGAAAACATTTCACTGGGTAGTGTAGGGCTTAAGCGGTTTGAGGAAATGGAGAAGAAGAATGATGAAATTCTAAATATTCAGAAGGGATATCTGGCTGAGGTTGGAATGAGGAAAAAACTGGAGGATGATCTAGGTAAAGTACTACAAAAGCTACAAGAAATGGAAGAAAATAAATGCAGACATGAAGCCTGGAGGGCAGTGGAGGAGAAAAAGCATAATTCCTGGGAGGAAGAGAAAAATAAAATGGTGGACATGATCAAGAAACAACAAGAGCTGATACAGAGATGTATGGAGAAGATTGAGCTGTGGGATGAAAAGAACTAACGGGGAGGATCTTGGAGAGAAAAATCATTATGACAAAGATATCCCACAGGATCCACTGATTGAAGACAACTACACTGAAACTGTGGACTACAATGCCAGCCAGGATTCTATGGAGTCTCTAGGGTCCAAATTGGGCACTATTGCTAAAGAAGACAGGGACAAGGATAAGGACAAAGATGGACCTACCAGAAGAAATGACAGGAACTTGGACAAAAAAGATGCTAGGATTGAAGATTTGGCCAAAGAAAGAGCTGTTGACAAGGACAATTATGGTAAGTCTTCAACCATTTCAGATGAAAGAATTTCTTTGTTTGAGATGGCTAAAAATGTGGGTGTTGAACTGGGATGTACCATTGACCTAGTTAAAACCTAGACCTAATTGCCAATATGGAACAGGCTAGAAGAGATTTATATCTCCAAAACATTAAAAATGAGGAAAAGGAAACGAAAACAAAAAGCTCTCCAAGTCCTATTAACATTGGAGATGCTATGTTGGAAGATTTATGTTCTGGGGATGACCATTCTGCAGAACTGGAATTGGATTACTATGATAATCTGAAAAAAATATTTTCTAGTAATAGGAAAAAAAGTTTGGCACCTTAGATGATAGTGCTGGGAAGCATGTCATATTGATATGTCTGCAACGTATCTATAATTTATGAAGTATTCATGCCATGTTTACAATAGTTTTATATGATTTTGGTATGATTTGATTAGAACTAACCTGGAATAACGTTCTTTTCAGCAGAACTACCGTGTTGTTGTTTTTGTTCGAAAATAAAAGTTCTCGGAATGCGCTGAAAATCAACGGAGATTTTTTTTGGAAATATATACAAAATACTGGAACAAAAATCTACCGGAGGGGAGTCCCGAGGAGCCCACAAGGGTGGAGGGCGCCACCACCCTCGTAAGGCGCGCCCATGTGCCTCGTGGACTCCCCGTGGTCCCCCCTAACTTTTGCTCGATGCCAACCTCTCCTATAAATGCCCAAACCTCCAAAAAATAACCTAGATCGGAAGTTCTGCCGCCGCAAGCCTTTGTAGCCATGAGAAATCAATCTAGGCCCTCTCTGGCACCCTACCGGAGGGGGCCATCATCATCGAAGGCCATGGGGAAGGATCTCGGAGGGGCCATCATCGCCATGAAAGCCAAGGACCAGAGGGGGAACCTCTACCCAACCAGGGGGGAGGCCATGGAGGAAGAATCACAAGGGGGAGAACCTCTCCTCCTCTCTCTCAGTGGCGCTGGAGTGCCATCGAGAGGGGAATCACCGCCATGGTGATCGTCTCCATCAACATCACCATCATCATCACTATCCTCATCTCTTTTACGCGGTCCACTCTCCCGCACCCTGCTGTAATCCCTACTTGAACATGGTGCTTTATGCCACATATTATGATCCAATGATGTGTTGCCATCCTATGATGTTTTGAGTAGATATCCTTTGTCTTTGGGTTGATTGATGATCAAGATTGGTATGAGTTGTATGTTTTATTTTGGTGCTGTCCTATTGTGTCCTCCGTGTCGCGCAAGCGTGAGGTATTTATGTTGTAGGGTCTTGCAATATGTTCATGATTCGCTTATAGTGGGTTGCTTGAGTGACAGAAGCATAAACCCGAGTAAGGGGGTTGTTGCGTATGGGATAAAGGGGACTTGATATGTTAATGCTATGGTTGGGTTTTACCTTAATGATCTTTAGTAGTTGTGGATGCTTGCTAGAGTTCCAATCATAAGTGCATATGATCCAAGAAGAGAAAGTATGTTAGCTTATGCCTCTCCCTCATATGAAATTGCAATAGTGATTACCGGTCTTGTTAACAATTGCCTATGATAATTCTGCACACCGACCCATCATTATTCCACACTCGCTACTTGTAATATTTAGTAATATATTCTAACTTTATGATAACAGCACCTACTTTTATATTTTAGTTCTCTAATATCATACAAATTTATCCTCTCCATACCCACAACGTAGTTTTATTTCTCGTTTCTAGTTGGAAGCAAACATTCAGTGTACATAGAGTCGTATCAGTGGTAGATAGGACTTGAGAGAATATTGATCTTACCTTTAGTTCCTTGTGGGTTCGACACTCCATACTTATAACTTCCACCTTTGGGAATTGCTATGATGATTCCTGCTCTTGGGGATTATCAAGCTCTTTTCTGGCACCGTTGCCGGGGAGCAATAGCGTGGGGTTGATATTCTCGTGTGTTCTTGTTTGCTTTCTTCAGTAAGTAGCTTTTTTCCCTTTTAGTTTTGCTTAGTTGTGGGTGAAACATAAAAAAAATTAAAAAATGAAAATACAAAAAGATGCACTTGCCTCATATGCCTAAAAAGTTTTTTCTAAAAGAGAAGTGATTGGAAAGTTATGCATTGAAGAAGTGAGGGTCGACCTTGAGCACTTGTGTTCATGCTCATGGAAACAATGTAGAATTTTTCATGGAAGTTTCTCTGGAAATAATTATCCCCTAGTATATATCCATTGTACTATAAAAATTATGTGCCAAGCTTTGGTTTCAGGATGATTAGATTGCTTGTTTACTATGTGCAGTACAAAGACAGAAACTTTGGCTGTAGCGTGTGAATTTACAATTTTTTACTAGAAAGTCAAATGGGTATGAAACTTTTTGCACATTACTTCTGTACAAATTGTCTAAATTGTCATATTTTTTAGAATTTTTTGGTATTACAGAAGTTTAATAAATTTCCAGATTACTACAGATTGTCCAGTTTTTAACAGATTCTGTTTTCTATGTGTTGTTTGCTTATTTTGATGAATCCATGGGTAGTATCGGGGGGTATGAACCATGGTGAATTTGGAATAGAGTAGATAAAGTGCTAATATGAAATTGGAATGAGTTTACAACAGTACCTAAAGGTAGTGATTTGTTTTAGTATACTAACGGATCTCACAAGGTTTTTGTTAAGTTTTTGTGGATGAAGTGTTCGAAGAACGAGGAGTTAACGATGTGAGAAGAATAAAGAGAGGCAAGAGTTCAAGCTTGGAGATTCCCAAGGCACACCAAGTAAATATTCCAAGGATACTCAAGCATCTAAGCTTGGGGATGCCCCGGTTGGCATCCCATCTTTCTTCTTCAACAATTATCTGTATACCTCGGTTTTTGTTTTGTTCACATGATTTGAGTCCATTGTGTTTTTCTTTTTCTTTAAGAACCATGCTAGTATGAGATAGCCCTTCAATGATATTATAGAATTCTCTTTGCGCTTCACTTAAATATTTTGATTATGGGTTTATAGAATGCTTCGTGTGCTTCACTTATATATTTTGAGCTTGGATATTGGTTAGTATATATTAATTGAAGAATGCCCCATGAAGTTCACTTATATCTTTTGGAGTATGAATAATACTATCATCTAAAGTGGGTTTGGAAGAGTGCTAACTTTAGGAATTAGTGATCCCACTATTTTGGAGGGTGTTGAATCTTAGTGTGATATTTATGAAGTGGATTTGGAAGAGTGTCAACTTTAGTTAGTAATGATTCCACTATTTCGGAATAGTTCCAATTGTTTATGAGAATGAAGTTGTTATCTATGATGATTATTGTGATGACATGTATGCTATAAAGGAATATGTTAACCATGAAACCATGAAAGGGTGATGCAGCACAGTAGCGTAAGTATTTCCCTCAGTTTTTAAGAACCAAGGTATCAATCTAGTAGGAGGCTCCTCAAAAGTCCCACGCACCTACACAAACAAACAAGAACCTTGCAACAAACGCAATAAAGGGGTTGTCAATCCCTTCACGGCCACTTGCGAAAGTGAGATCTGATAGAGATAATATGATAAGGTAAATGTTTTTGGTATTTTTATGATATAGATTAGAAAATAAAAGATGCAAATAAAAGTAGATTGAAAACTTATATGATAAAAGATAGACCCGAGGGCCATAGGTTTCACTAGTGGCTTCTCTCAACATAGCATAAGTATTACGGTGGGTGAACAAATTACTATCGAGAAATTGATAGAAAAGCGAATAATTATGAGATTATCTAGGCATGATCATGTATATAGGCATCACGTCCGTGACAAGTAGACCAACTCCTGCCTGCATCTACTACTATTACTCCACACATCGACCGACTCCTGCCTGCATCTAGAGTATTAAGTTCATGAAGAACAGAGTAACGCATTAAGCAACATGACATGATGTAGAGGGATAAACTCATGCAATATGATATAGATCCCATATTTTTATCCTCGATGGCAACAATACAATACGTGCCTTGATGCCCCTGCTGTCACTGGGAAAGGACACTGCAAGATTGAACCCAAGGCTAAGCACTTCTCCCATTGCAAGAAAGATCAATCTAGTAGGCCAAACCAAACTGATAATTCGAAGAGACTTGCAAAGATAACTTAATCATACATAAAATAATTCAGAGGAGATTCAAATATTTCTCATAGATAAACTTGATCATAAACCCACAATTCATCAGATCTCGACAAACACACCACAAAAAGAGTTACATCAAATAGATCTCCAAGAAGATCAAGGAGAACTTTGTATTGAGATTCAAAGAGAGAGAAGAAGGCATCTAGCTAATAACTATCGACCCGAAGGTCTATGGTAAACTATTCACAACTCATTGGAGAGGCCTTGGAGATGATGTAGAGGCCCTCCATGGTGGATTCCCCCTTCGACGGAGCGCCGGCGACGTATCCAAGATGGGATCTCATGGATACAGAAGGTTGTGGCGGTGGAATTAGGTTTTCGTGGTCACTTCTGATGGTTTCAGGGTACGGGTGTATATATAGGAGGAAGAAGTACGTCGGTGGATGCTCGAGGGGCCCATGAGGGTGAGGGGCGCGCCCAACCCTAGGGGGCGCGCCGGGCACCCTCGTGGCCGCATCGCTTGTTGCTTGACGTCCACTCCAAGTCTCCAGGTTGGCATTTGTTCCAAAAAGATCGGTCTCGAAGGTTTCATCCCGTTTGGACTCCGTTTTATATTCCTTTTCTTCGAAACACTGAAATAGGCAAAAAAACAGCAATTTGGGTTGGGCCTCCAGATAGTAGGTTAGTCCCAAAAATGGTATAAAAGTGTAAAGTAAAGCCCATAAACATCCAAAACGGGTAATATAATAGCATGGAACAATAAAAAATTATAGATATGTTGGAGACGTATCAAGCATCGCCAAGCTTAATTCTTGCTCGTCCTCGAGTAGGTAAATGATAAAAACGGAATTTTTGATGTGGAATGCTACCTAGCATAATTCTCAATGTAATTTTCTTTATTGTGGCATGAATGTTCAGATCCAAATGATTCAAAATAAAAGTTCATATTGACATAAGAAATAGTAATACTTCAAGCATACTAATCAAGCAATCATGTCTTCTCAAATTAGCATGGCTAAAGAAAGTTATCCCTACAAAATCATATAGTCTGGCTGTTGCTCTATCTTCATCACACAAAGTATTTAATCATGCACAACCCCGATGACAAGCCAAGCAATGGTTTCATACTTTAGTAATCTCAAACTTTTTAAACTTTCACACAATACATGAGTGTGAGCCATGGACATAGCACTATATGTGGAATAGAATGGTGGTTGTGAAGAAGACAAAAAAAGGAGAAGATAGTCTCACATTAACTAGGCGTATCAACGGGCTATGGAGATGCCCATTAATAGATGTCAATGTGAGAGAGTAGGGATTGCCATGCAACGGATGCACTAGAGCTATAAATGTATGAAAGCCCAACAAAAGAAAGTAAGTGGGTGTGCATTCAACTTGCTTGCTCACGAAGACCTAGGGCATTTTGAGGAAGCCCATCATTGGACTATACAAGCCAAGTTCTATAATGAAAAATTCCCACTAGTATATGAAAGTGACAACATAGGAGACTCTCTATCATGAAGATCATGGTGCTACTTTGAAGCACAAGTGTGGTAAAAAGGGTAGTAGCATTGTCCCTTCTCTCTTTTTCTCTCATATTTTTTATTTGGCTTTTTTTTGGCCTTTCTCTTTTTTTTCAATCCGAAGTCTCACCCCGACTTGTGGGGGAATCATAGTCTCCATCATCCTTTCCTCACTTGGGACAATGCTCTAATAATGAAGATCATCACACTTTTATTTACTTACAACTCAAGATTACAACTCGATACTTAGAACAAAATATGACTCTATATGAATGCCTCCAGCGGTGTACCAGGATATGCAATGAATCAAGAGTGACATGTATGAAAAATTATGAGGGTGGCCTTGCCACAAATACGATGTCAACTACATGATCATGCAATGAGCACTATGACAATGATGGAGCGTGTCATAATAAACGGAACGGCGAAAAGTTGCATGGCAATATATCTCGGAATGGCTATGGAAATACCATAATAGGTAGGTATGGTGGCTGTTTTGAGGAAGGTATATTGTGGGTGTATGGTACCGGCGAAGGTTGCGCGGCACAAGAGAGGCTAGCAATGGTGGAAGGGTGAGAGTGTGTATAATCCATGGACTCAACATTAGTCATAAAGAACTCACATACTTATTGCAAAAATCTACAAGCCATTGAAAACAAAGTACTACGCGCATGCTCCTAGGGGGTAGATTGGTAGGAAAATACCATCGCTCGTCCCCGACCGCCACTCATAAGGAAGACAATCAATAAATAAAATTGTGCTCCAACTTCATCACAAAGCATCTCACCATACGTGCATGCTACGTGAATCACAAACTTCAACACAAGTATTCTTTAAATTCATAATCAACCAACTAGCATGACTCTAATATCACCATCCTAATATCTCAAAACAATTATCAAGTATCAAATTGATCATAGCATCCAATTCACTTTCTATGATAGTTTTTATTATACCCAACTTGGATGCCCATCATTTTAGGACCAATTTTATAACCATAGAAAATACCATGCTGTTCTAAGAGACTCTCAAAATAATATAAGTGAAGCATGATAGATCAACAATTTCTTGAAAATTAAGCCACCGCCATGCTCTAGAAAATATAAGTGAAGCACAAGAGCAAAACTATCTAGCTCAAAAGATATAAGTGAAGCACATAGAGTATTCTAATAAATTCCAAATCATGTGGATTTCTCCCAAAAGGTGTGTACATCAAGGATGATTGTGGTGATCTAAAAAGCAAATACCAATATCATACAAGACGCTCCAAGAAAAATACATATCATGTGGCGAATAAAAATATAGCTCCAAGTAAAGTTACCGATAGATGAAGACGAAAGAGGGGATGCCTTCAGGGGCATCCCCAAGATTAGGCTTTTGGTTGTCCTTGAATATCTTGGGGTGCCATAGGCATCCCCAAGCTTAGGCTTTTGCCATTCCTTATTCCATAATCCATCAAATCGTTACCCAAAACTTGAAAACTTCACAACACAAAACTCAACAAGAAATCTCATAAGCTCCGTTAGTGCAAGAAAGAAAACCATCACATAAGGTACTGTAATGAACTCATTGTTTATTTATATTGGTGTTAAACCTACTGTATTCCAACTTCTATATGGTTCGTACCCCTAGATACTATCCATAGATGCATCAAAATAAGCAAACAACACACCAAAAATAGAATCTGTCAAAAACAGAATAGTCTGTAGCAATCTGTAACTTTCGAATACTTATGGAACTCTAAAAATCCTAACAAAATTGGAAGTCCTAGGCAATTTGTCTATTGATCTACAGAAAAAAGAATCAACGCAAAAGCACGTTTCTGTGATTTATTTAATTTTTTCTCGTGAGCGCAAAGTTTCTATTTTTCAGCAGAATCAAATTAAGTCTTACCATAGGTTATCTTATAGGTTTTACTTGGCACAACACTAATTAAAACATGAAAACACATCTAAACATAAGCTAGATGAAATATTTATTACTAAACAGAATCAAAAATCAAGAAACAAAAATAAAATTGGGTTGCCTCCCAACAAGCGCTATCGTTTAACGCCCCTAGCTACGCATAAAAGCGAGGATAGATTTAAGTAGTGCCATCTTTGGCACTTGATTCATAAGTAGCTCGCATGATACATTCATAAGGTAATTTAACTTTATTTCTTGGAAAGTGTTCCATGCCTTTCCTTAAAGGAAATTGGAATCTAATATTCCCTTCCTTCATATCAATAATTGCACCAATCGTTCTAAGGAAAGGTCTACCAAGAATAATAGGACATGAAAGATTGCAATCTATATCAAGAACGATAAAATCTGTGGGCACATAATTCCTATTTGCAACAATAAGAATGTCGTTTATCCTTCTCAAAGGTTTCTTAATGGTGGAATCCACAAGGTGCAAGTTTAAAGAGCAATCATCAAAATCATGGAAACCTAGCACATCACATAAAGTTTTCGGAATCGTGGAAACACTAGCACCCAAATCACATAAAGCATAACACTCATGATCTTTAATTTTAATTTTTATAGTAGGTTCCCACATCATAAAGTTTTCTAGGTATAGAAACTTCCAAATTAAGTTTTTCATCATAAGATTGCATCAAAGCATCAACAATATCTTTGGTAAAAGCTTTATTTTGACCATAAGCATGAGGAGAATTCAACACGGTTTGCAACAAGGAAATACAATCTATTAAAGAGAAATTATCATAATTAAATTCCTTGAAATCCATAATAGTGGGTTCAATGCTATTTAAAGTCTTGACCTCTCCAATCCCACTTTTACCAAATTCAGTATCAAGATCTAAAAACTCCTAATTATTGGGATGCCTTTTCACTAAAGTTGACTCATCTCCAGTCCCATCATTATTAAGATTCATATTGCAAAACAAGGATTTAATAGGGGACATATCAATAACTTTTAGATCTTCATCATTATTTTCATGGAAACTAGAAGAAGACGCTTTTACAAAGCAATCTTTCTTAGCACGCAATCTACCGGTTCTTTCTTTGCACTCATCAATTGAAATTCTCATGGTTTTGAGAGACTCATTGATAACATGCTTAGTAGGAGTAGATCTAAGTTTCAAAGAATCAACATCAAGCGAAATTCTATCAACATTCCTAGCCAATTCATCAACTTTAAGCAATTTTTCTTCAAGCAAAGCATTACTATTCTTTAACGCTATTCTCAAAATCAGAGGTCATATTATTAAAATTTCCATAAGATTTTTTGTAGGAATCACCATAATTATTAGAGGAATTACTAGGGAATGGTCTAGGATTAAAGTTTCCTCTATATGCATTGTTACAAAAATTATTCCTACCAACAAAATTCACATCCATAGATTCATTATTATTCTCAATCAAAGTAGACAAAGGCATATCATTGGGATCAATAGGAGCACTCTTAGTAGCAAACTATTTCATAAGTTCATCCATCTTTCCACTCAAAACATTAATTTCTTTTATAGTGTGCACTTTTTTACTAGTAGATCTTTCGGTGTGCCATTGAGAATAATTAGCCATAATGTTATCAAGGAGTTTAGTAGCTTCTCCTAAGGTGATTTCCATAAAAGTGCCTCCCGCGGCCGAATCTAAAAGATTTCTAGAAGCAAAGTTCAATCCAGCATAAAAAATTTGTATGATCATCCGTAAATTCAAACCATGAGTAGGGCAATTGTGAATCATTAATTTCATTCTTTCCCAAGATTGGGCAACATGCTCATGATCAAGTTGTTTAAAATCCATAATATCATTCCTAAGAGAGATGATCTTAGTAGGAGGAAAATACTTAGAGATAAAAGCATCTTTGCACTTATTCCATGAATCAATACTATTTTTAGGCAAAGACGAAAACCAAATTTTAGCACGATCTCTAAGTGAAAACGGAAATAACTTCAATTTAACAATATCATTATCTGTATCTTTCTTATTTTGCATCTCACACAAATCGACAAAGTTGTTTAGATGGGTAGCAGCATCTTCACTAGGAAGGCCGGAGAATTGATCTTTCATAACAAGATTCAGCAAAGCAGCACTGATTTCACAAGACTCAACATCATTAAGAGGAGCAATCGGAGTACTAAGGAAATCATTATTATTGGTATTGGAGAAGTCACATAATTTGGAATTATCTTGCGCCATCGCGACTAGCAATCCAACACACAAGCAAACAAAAAGGGAAAGCGAAAGAGAGAGGAGATTGGAAAAGAGAGGGCGAATAAACCGGCAAGGGTGAAGTGGGGGAGAGGAAAACGAGAGGCAAATGGCAAATAACGTAATGCGAGGGAGATGAGTTTGCGATGGGTACTTGGTATGTCTTGACTTGAGCGAAGACCTCCCCGGCAACGGCACCAGAAATCCTTCTTGCTACGTCTTGAGCTTGCATTGGTTTTCCTTGAAGAGGAAAGGGTGATGCAGCACAGTAGCGTAAGTATTTCCCTCAGTTTTTGAGAACCAAGGTATCAATCCAGTAGGAGGCTCCTCAAAAGTCCCACACACCTACACAAACAAACAAGAACCTCACAACCAATGCAATAAAGGGGTTGTCAAACCCTTCACGGCCACTTGCGAAAGTGAGATCTGATAGAGATAATATGATAAGGTAAATATTTTTGGTATTTTTATGATATATATTAGAAAACAAAAGATGCAAATAAAAGTAGATTGAAAACTTATATGATAAAAGATAGACCTGAGGGCCATAGGTTTCACTAGTGGCTTCTCTCAAGATAGCATAAGTATTACGGTGGGTGAACAAATTACTGTCGAGCAATTGATATAAAAGCGAATAATTATGAGATTATCTAGGCATGATCATGTATATAGGAATCACGTCCGTGACAAGTAGACTGACTCCTGCCTGCATCTACTACTATTACTCCACACATCGACCGACTCCTGCCTGCATCTAGAGTATTAAGGTCATGAAGAACAGAGTAACACATTCAACAAGATGACATGATGTAGAGGGATAAACTCATGCAATATGATATAAACCCCATATTTTTATCCTCGATGGCAACAATACAATAAGTGCCTTGCTGCCCCTGCTGTCACTGGGAAAGGACACCGCAAGATTGAACCCAAGGCTAAGCACTTCTCCCATTGCAAGAAAGATCAATCTAGTAGGCCAAACCAAATTGATAATTCATAAAGACTTGCAAAGATAACTTAATCATACATAAAAGAATTCATAGGAGATTCAAATATTTCCCATAGATAAACTTGATCATAAACCCACAATTCATTAAATCTCGACAAACACACCACAAAAAGAGTTACATCGAATAGATCTCCAAGAAGATCAATGAGAACTTTGTATTGAGATTCAAAGAGAGAGAAGAAGCCATCTAGCTAATAACTATGGACCCGAAGGTCTGTGGTAAACTACTCACAACTCATCGGAGAGGCCTTGGAGAGGATGTAGAGGCCCTTCATGGTGGATTCCCCCTCTGGCGGAGCACCGACGACGACTCCAAGATGGGATCTCATGGATATAGAAGGTTGCGGCGGTGGAATTAGGTTTTCATGGTCGCTTCTGATGGTTTCAGGGCATGGGTGTATATATAGGAGGAAGAAGTACGTCGATGGACGCTCGAGGGGCCCACGAGGGTGGGGGTGCGCCCAGCCCTAGGGGGCGCGCCGGGCACCCTCGTGGCCGCCTCGCTTGTTGCTTGATGTCCACTCCAAGTCTCCAGGTTGGCATTTGTTCCAAAAAGATCGTTCCCGAAGGATTCATACTGTTTGGACTCCGTTTGATATTCCTTTTCTTCGAAACACTGAAATAGGCAAAAAACAGCAATTCGGGCTGGGCCTCCGGTTAGTAGGTTAGTCCCAAAAATGATATAAAAGTGTAAAGTAAAGCCCATAAACATCCAAAACGGGTAATATAATAGCATGGAACAATCAAAAATTATAGATACGTTGGAGACGTATCATCATCATGCTTTTAACTTTAAATTGGATTATGCCTCACATGATAGTTATTTTGTTGAGTTTGCTCCCACTATTCCGAATGAGAAGAATTTTGCTTATGTGGAGAGTAGAAAAAAAATTCTATGATTAAGCATCATGAAAAGAATGCTTTATGTGATGGTTATTGTTGAACTCATTCATGATGCTACTGAAAATTATTATGAGGGAGGAATAAATTCTTGTAGGAGTTGCAATAATATCAAGTTTCCTCTCTATGTGCTTAAAGTTTTGAAGTTATACTTGTTTTGCCTTCCTATGCTAGTTGATTCTTGTTCCTATAAATTGTGTGCTCACAAAATCCCTAGGCATAGGAAGTGGGTTAGGTTTAAATGTGCTAGTCATATACCTCATGATGCTCTCTTTATGTTTCAATTCTTATCTTTTATGTGAGCATCATTGAAATCATCATGCCTAGCTAAAAGGCATTAAAGAAAAGCACTTGTTGGGAGACAACCCAATATTTAACCTTACTGTTTTTGTGTGTTCATATGATTAAGATACTGTAGTAATCATGTTTTATAGCTTTTGTTTCAATAAAGTGCCAAGTAAGACCTTTGGGAAGACTTGCGTGGAAGTTAATGTGATCTTGCTGTAAAAAAACAAAAACTATGCGCTCACGATATTAGCTGTCATTTTTTTTATAGAAGAGTGCTTTTGAGTTGATTTTTTTTGCAGAAGATTAATAGAAAAATTCCTCAAGTCCACCAATTTGTTTCATAATTTTTGTAATAGCAGAAGTATGGTTGTTGTTCAGATCATTAGAGACTGTTCTGTTTCTGACAGATTCTATTTTCAGTGCATAGTTTGCTTGTTTACTAGTTTCTATGGCTTATATTCATCAATATAAATTGTAGAAATGATATGGTACGGTAGTCATTGTGTGAGAAAAATTATGAATCTTGTCTTTGATAGTACGAAAGTGAATGGTTTACTCTTTACCATAATAACCCATCTCACGAAGTTCCATTAAGTTTTGTGTGATTGCAGTTCTCAAGTTTTGGGTGAGATATCGATATGAGGAGAATAAGGAGTGTAAAGACCCTAAGCTTGGGGATGCCCAAGGCACCCCAAGGTAATATTCAAGGAAGACTCAAGTGCCTAAGCTTGGGGATGCCCCGGAAGGCATCCCCTCTTTCGTCTTCAAAACCATCGGTATACCTTAGTCGGAGCTATATTTTTATTCGTCACATAATATGTGTTTTGCTTGGAGCGTATTTTCAATTTTTCTTGTTGTTTGAATAAAATCATTGGATCTGAAATCTTGAATGAAAAAGAATCCTCCCATGGCTAGTTAATTATTTGACTACTCAGTGTTCTTCACTTATATCTTTTTGGAGTAGTTTGTCATTTACTCACGTGCTTCACGAATATCCTATGAGTAAATGGTTGAATGAATTGAATATCATAAATCTGAATTTATATATGTTTCATATGCTTATAACATGGGGAGTAATTACTTCACACATAATAAGTATAGGTAGTAAACTTATTGAAAATTAGCAAACACAGAATCGGTCACTTGAACAATTCATGAAAGAATATTAAAGGAAGAGAGATTTCACATATAAATATACTATCTTGGACATTTTTTGTAATTGTGAGAACTCATTAAAATATGAAATGCTAAAAGGTTGATGTTGGACAAGTCAGGCAACTTAATGGGTTATGTTTTCCTATATCCGAAATGTTATATTGTCTTGGATCATCCAACATGTTGAGCTTGCCTTTCCCTCTCATGCTAGCCAAATTATTTGCACCAAGTAGAGATACTACTTGTGCTTCCAAACATCCCTTAAACTAATTTTGCCATGAGAGTCTACCATACCTACCTATGGATTGAGTAAGATCCTTCAAGTAAGTTGTCATCATGCATGCAATAAAAATTGCTCCTTAAATATGTATGATCTATTAGTGCAAAGAAAATAAGCTTTATATGAACTTGTGATAGGGAAGAAATAAAAGAGATAGACTGCATAATAAAGGTCTTTATCACAAGCGGCAATATAAAGTGACGTTCTTTTGCCTTAAGATTTTGTGCATCCAACCATAAAAGTGCATGACAACCTCTGCTTCCCTCTGCGAAGGGCCTATCTTTTACTTTTATCTTCTACCCTTATACAAGAGTCATGGTGATCATCACCTTTCCATTTTACACTTTTTCCTTTGGCAAGCACTTTGTGTTGGAGCGATCTGGATATATATACCCACTTGGATGTAGGTTTTCATAAATTATTATTGTTGACATTACCCTTGAGGTAAAGGTTGGGAGGCGAAACTATAAGCCCCTATCTTTATCTGTGTCCAATTAAAACTTTGAACCCATAAATATCACATGAGTGATAGCAATTGTGAAATACTAAATGATAGTTGAGTATGTGGAGTTTGTTGAATCAAAGCTCTTACATAGACCCTTCCCGAAAAAAGATGAATTGAAATTGTTTGATGACTAAGAGCATGGTTTGTTAGTTTTCAAGAAAGTTTATGATCTATACTTTAACATGTGAATAGCTTGTTACTTGATCATGAGAAGTTTTATGAGTTGAGCTACTGTTATGATATATAATGATGCTAGAGAAAGTGATTGAAACTATCATTGATCAAACGTAAGAACTTGCTAGCATTCACACTTCATAAATTATTTCTTTTATCATTTACCTACTCGAGGACGAGCGGGACTTAAGCTTGGGGATGTTGATACATCTCCAACATATCTATAATTTATGAAGTATTCATGTCATGTTTACAATAGTTTTATATGATTTTGGTATGATATGATTAGAACTAACCCGGACTGACGCTGTTTTCAGCAGAATTACCGTGGTGTTGTTTTTGTGCAAAAATTAAAGTTCTTGGAATGCGCTGAAAATCAACGGAGATTTTTTTGGAAAATATAAAAAATATTGGAACCAAAATCTACCAGACGAGTGTCCCGAGGGGCCCATGAGGGTGGAGAGCACCCCCACCCCCTGGGGCGCGCCCTTGTGCCTCATGGACTCCCCGTGGGGCCCCCTGACTTGTCCTCAATGCCAACCTCTCCTATAAATGCCCAAACCTCCAGAAAATAACCTAGATCGGAAGTTCCACCGCCGCAAGCCTCTGTAGCCACAAGAAATCAATCTAGGCCCTCTCTAGCACCCTGCCGGAGGGGGCCATCATCACCGGAGGCCATGGGAAGGATCTCGGAGGGGCCATCATCGCCATGAAGGCCAATGACCAGAGGGGGAACCTCTCCCCAACCAGGGGGAGGCCATGGAGGAAGAATCACAAGGGGGAGAACCTCTCCTCCTCTCTCTCGGTGGAGCCGGAGTGCCATCGGGAGGGGAATCATCGCCATGGTGATCATCTCCATCAACATCACCATCCTCATCTCTTTTATGCGGTCCACTCTCCCGCACCCCGCTGTAATCCCTACTTGAACATGGTGTATGCCACATATTATGATCCAATGATATGTTGCCATCCTATGATGTTTTGAGTAGATATCCTTTGTCTTTGGGTTGATTGATGATCTAGAATGTTATGAGTTGTATGTTTTATTTTGGTGTTGTCCTATTGTGCCCTCCGTGTCGTGCAAGCGTGAGGGATTCCCGTTGTAGGGTGTTGCAATACGTTCATGATTTGCTTATAGTGGGTTGCTTGAGTGACAGAAGCATAAACCCGAGTAAGGGGGTTGTTGTGTATGGGATAAAGGGGACTTGATATGTTAATGCTATGGTTGGGTTTTACCTTAATGATATTTAGTAGTTGTGGATGCTTGCTAGAGTTCCAATCGTAAGTGCATATGATCCAAGAAGAGAAAGTATGTTATCTTATGCCTCTCCCTCATATGAAATTGCAATAGTGATTACAGGTCTTGTTAACAATTGCCTAGGATAATTCCGCACACCGACCCATCATTATTCCACACTCGCTACTTATAATATTTAGTAATATATTCTAACTTTATGATAACAACACCTACTTTTATAGTTTAGCTCTCGGATGTCATACAAAGTTATCCTCTTTATTTCTCGTTTCTAGTTGGAAGCAAATGTTCGGTGTACGTAGAGTCATATCAGTGGCAGATAGGACTTGAGAGAATATTGATCTTACCTTTAGCTCCTTGTGGGTTCGACACTCCATACTTATCACTTCCACCTTTGGGAATTGCTACAATGATTCCTCGCACTTGGGGATTGTCGGTGTCAAAACCGGCGGATCTCAGGTAGGGGGTCCCGAACTGTGCGTCTAAGGATAATGGTAATAGGAGGCGGGGGACACGATGTTTACCCAGGTTCGGGACCTCTCTATGGAGGTAATACCCTACTTCTTGCTTGATTGATCTTGATGATATGAGTATTACAAGAGTTGATCTACCACGAGATCGTAGAGGCTAAACCCTAGAAGCTAGCCTATGATTATGATTGTTGTTGTCCTACGAACTAAACCCTCTGGTTTATATAGACATCGGAGGGGGCTAGGGTTACACAGAGTTGGCTACAGAGAAGAAAATCTACATATCTGAATCGCCAAGCTTGCCTTCCACGCAAAGGAGAGTCTCACCCGGAAACGGGACGAAGTCTTCAATCTTGTATCTTCATAGTGCAACAGTCCGGCATAAGCATATAGTCCGGCTGTCTAAGGACCCCCCTAATCCAGGACTCCCTCAGTAGCCCTTGAACCAGGCTTTAATGACGTGAGTCCGGTGTGCAGTTTGTCTTCGGCATTGCAAGGAGGGTTCCTTCTCCAAATACTCCAAAGTAGATCTTGAACACAAGAATCGTGTCTGGCTCTGCAAAACAAATTCCACATACCACCGTAGAGAGTATAATATTCCACGAGTCTTAATCTGCTGACGACTTCTTCATAGCGTGACATCATGTTGCGGCCCGGTCATTATTCGAACAGTTTTTCTCAACCTGCTACTGCACATATTGCGAGGCGGTTTTATTGGCACGTCTTGTCGAAGCAGAGATCGTGTCCCCTTATCACGGGATTCTCATTAATACGGGCGTGGATAACCCAACCACGCCATCAACACGGCGATTGGGGAATAGGTGAGTTTTTAGGGCAAGTGGGGAGGCGCATGACTCCTGCCTACTTTATAAAGAGATAAGGGTTACCCCTCTTTTTTACCCAAGCCCTCTTCTTCCTCTGATCATCCATTCTTGAGCCCCAACGCCCAAGCTCTCGCCTTCTCCGCAAAAACACTCCGAACATGTCCGGAGCGGGAGGCAAGTGGATGGCTTCTGTCGGTGTCAAAACCGGCAGATCTTGGGTAAGGGGTCCCAAGTTGTGCGCCTTAGGACTGATGGTAACATGAACACGGGATTTTACCCAGCTTCGGGCTCTCTTGATGGGATAATACCCTACATGCTGCTTGATTGACTTTAATGGGTATAGGGGTTACAAGAGTTGATCTACCCCAAGATTGTATGTTGTGGTCTAAACCCTAGAGGTATGATGAGTAATGTCATAATGATCTATCGACTAGCCTGGCCTCAGTTTATATAATGTACCAGAGGCCTGGGATAACAAGAGTCCTAGCCGAATACGCCGGTGGGGAGGAGTCCCTGTCTTGATCACCAAGTCTTGTAGAACCTTCCTTGTGTATACTTTGGCTATCCGGACTGGCCCATGAGTAAACGGACATGGAGGTCCTTGGCCCAATCCAACTGATCGGGAGACAACGTGGTGAGTATCCCGTAGTCCAGGACACCGTCAGTAGCCCCCTAAACCAGTCATCAAGTTGGGGACGCTCCTCGATTCTTCCGAACTGTTCTTCATCTTCGGCCGTCGGTCTTGAAAACAGGTTTAACAAATCTTCTTATCTTCGATCTTGAGGATCGCCGAAGTAAATCCGAAGAGTTTATACGTCGGATATCCGAGGAGCCCCTTTAAGTTATCGACCTTTATCAATGCCTGGTTATTTTTCACGCCACACCTCGGCTTTGAAGTTGTTCCCGGGCGGCGGTGTCCTCTTGCATTCGAGCTCCAACGCCGGACTGTATCCGAGCTCCAACGTCGGACTGTATCCGAGCTCCAACGCCGGACTGTATCCGAGGTGTCATAGATCACCTTGGCTTGAAGAAGTTTAAAGGAGGTTAGCTGAGCTTAATGCCTGAAATTCCCTCTATGGAGCCAGCCACAAGCGCCCAAGCTTTATGCCGGACTGCTTCCGAGGTGGTGCACCACCCCTGACTGCGGGCTGATTTTTTGATTGGTGCAATTTATTCTCTGCGAAGATATATAGCTGGCCCTCAAGGTGTGTGTGTCGGTCTAAAACCTGAGATGCACCTGAAGGAAAACATGAAACCGCTGATCCTAGTAGCCCCTGAGACTCAAGTCGACGCGCAAAATCGGCCTGAGGATCAACTCCTAGCTTAGCAGCATACATAAGAATAGAAACACAGTGTAATATATTAGAGATAATAGTGATCGGCGAACGGGCCCTTGAGAGAGGGTCTTGATAAGTTGCCGTAATATACCAGCTTGATGCCAGAAAGGTCCATATGGTACCTATTGTTGTCCGAAGACGCGTTTGCGCATAGTTCGGTCAAGCCGAACACTGAGCACTTTGAATTTTCTACATTGAATAGGCAATGCAGTAGCCCCCGAGACACTGGTCGGGTGGCAACACCAGATCAGGGGATCGATGTGCCCCTTTAACATTTGTAAATAATAAGCCCGAAGCCCAGTAGCCCCCGAGCCTTAATGCGGGCATGGGTGGCTGAATTAAGGATCGATATCCATAGTATAATCACGAATTACGTGTAATGACTCTATGTATCCAAGTACTTTACATCATTAATGCTCGGATCCGCATTGTACAAAACTTTGTTGACCGACCATCGGCTTCAACCTCTTCGGCCAGTAGCTTAGGAGTGTTTTCCTACTTTATGAAACCGTTATAAGGGTAAATATTTATGGAAAACAAGGCAATCCGGCCATACAGTTTTATAAACAAAGGTACACGGAGAGATATGTTATATTACATAATGTAAGAAACATCTTCCAAGGAAAATAGTCCCGCTACCAGTTCCTTTCTTTGGGTCGTCATGCTTATCATGATCATGAAGCCTCACCTCTGGTCAATGTGGGAGGAAAATATTGAGGATTTAGTTCGGGGAAAGTTCCCGAACTCTATGTTATTAATGAACCAAAATTTTCACTTCCTCATTTCCGACCAATGTGATCCTTTAAGATTGCTAGCTTTCGGCTTCACCCAGTCTAAGGTACTTACTCGGATGACCCGGTAGTAACAATCATAGAGGTGCTCCCTTTACCAACTAGCCGAACAAACGGGAACATAGTGGTAAGCACAGGAGCCAGGCAACCTAGCTGGGCCAAAATCTTAAGTCAAATTGATGCATATTTATGGCTTTATAATGATGATTACGGAAGGCGGCGCTTGTATATTAAATACAAATGCTGATGATATGTTTATTTTGACTCCGTTGCGACCGTTTATCAGTTGAAAGTGGCCCATCGTCGGCTTCTACCCCTTTGTAGATACTACGTAGGGTGTTTCCGCAATAACAAGACAACCCTTAGCCGACGTCTCGGTGCCCGAAGGCGGTTGTTTTAGCGGGAACGAGGCAATCAGATATGCAGGCTTTATAACTTTCACTTAGTCATAGGAGCTTTAAACTGGGGAGGCTAGCTATGAGCCCCCGGTTAGTGTTCGGCGACAGCCGAGGTCAAGCCATAAACACTTCGGCCAATGTTATGAATGGCCCGTAATTTATCATAATCATCGGATCGCTGACCAGTTTACGCTTATTGTGACAGTCAGTTTTTGGCTTTCTCCACTGAGGTGCTTAACCATGCGAGCTGGAAGCACAATCATAGTGGTTCTCCCTTTGCACACCTAGCCGAACAAAGCGGAACATAGGAGGCAAGCACAGGAGCCGGGTAACCCAACTATTGACCAAAGACACAATTTGAAACCGATGCATATATAGCAATATCCGAGAATGTTTTTGCCGAATCCCTAAAGGTGTCCGGCGTTGCACCGCGAGACTTGTGCTGGAAACATACAAATAGTCTAAAAGTGCCATAAGCTTTGGAAAACCAAAAAACGTCAGTAAAAACTTGACGTCCGAACAAGATCAAGTGTTCGGTGCCAATCCGAAAATTGGAAAAAAATTGTGTTTCTGTTGTGCTTTAACATGACGCATCCGATCTCAAGACTTCACGCGGGTTAGCCCTTTGCAACGACCAAGAAGGAAACACATTTACTATAAAACAGCTCATATAAATTTTAAGAGCCCCCAAGTGACTTGGGTAAAAGAATTTTATGTATGATGATTGTATGTACCGAGGTACTTATATCACATCTGTGTTCACCCGAACTTTGAACGCGTTTTAACCGACCGTTGGCTTCTCCCTCTTTGGTTAAGGACCGAAGAGTGTTATGTACTCCACCTATCGAGAATATCGATGGTGTTTCCGATAACGAGGCAATCAGGCCATAAGGCTGTAACAGACAAAGCACGCTCAGGGAACTTATGCTATATTACTAACGAAGTGTAAGAAGCATCTTGAAGAAAATAGTACCTCCACTGATACTTTTCTTCGGTTGCTCATTGTTACTATGAGACTTGTGCAATATATTTTTTGTACTCATGAGTTCCGCTGTGTGCCGACCATGATTGAAAACAATAAGAGCACTAGCTTTCGGCTTCACCCAGTCTGAGGTCCGAGCTCAGATGAGCCGGTCGTGACAATCACAGAGGTGCTTCCTTTAGTCCCTAGCCGAACAATTGGGAACGTAGGGGTAAGCACAGGAGCAAGGCAACCCAGCTTGCGGAACACTTAAGTCAATATGGTGCATATTGTGGCGTAATACACGAACAAGGAACGAAGCCGTACAAGTATAATCATATGCAAGAGGAAAGGCTTCATAAAGGAAGCCCCAAAAAAAGTATTTGAATTTGTGTGTCACAAACAAAGTTATGACAAGGAACTTTTGTCACAAACAACTTTTTGCCAAAGAAAGTATAATGCTTGGTCGAACCGGACAAAATTTAAAACAGAAAGTCTTTGAGCATGAGAGCGACTTAGCTGGTTAATGTGCTCGGTGTTGATGACGCGATTCGGGCTTGTGGCGGGACGAAGACGCCCATTGACCTGTGACAGAGCGGGCAAGGTTCGCAGTCCTCGGCATGGCTGAGGTCCCAGCCCCCAAGCCCAAGGTGTCCGAGCAAGGAGTTCGGCACTCCGGAGTAGTGACCGCGTAACACAGTCAAACTCAATTACCTCCACACATAAAACAGTGTGGTCGAGGAAATAATAATAATAATATACATATGTATGTATGTATATATATATATAATCCTTGCATAATTGATTTGCGCAAAAATAATTTATTTAAAGAGATGTGGCCTGGCGGCGAGGCCAATGTCGATGCAGGGCATCGGCGTGACGTAGTGAAGGCGTGACAAAGCCCGAATTCACAGGTCTGTCCGAGTTCCGGATACGGTGTTCGCCGAACTATGCACGGAAACTGACCGAACCACCACGCTACCATCATTAATGCGGCCACCATTTGATAGACCTGTGTATAGATAATGGAACAAAGCAGAGTAATAATTCCTTGGGAAAAATAAACCCAAACAAGCAAAAATTGCTAGGATTAATAACACCTGGTTTATTTGTTGTATCGGTCCGAAGAAAGGTTACTCCCAAAATTGGGACTCAATCCGCACACCCATTGCCTGATGGGTGATGAAGCGAAGCATGACGGTGCTAGCAAAGGTTGGCTCACTGAGGCAAAGCCCGTGATCCAGCTAATGTGATGAAGCTGGTCGGCCGGTGACGCTGAAGTCTCCGAGGTAAGTTCATGAAGGGATGACGAAGCCCCCAGTCCAGGCGAGGAGATGGAGCAGGTCGGTGAGGATATGTTGCAGCTGCAATGTCAGCCGAGGTGTTGCAGTAGTTAGGCATGATGGACATCGGATCAATGAAGCAACGGTTCGGCCATGCCGATGCAGGTCGTAACTTGTGACGTGGTCAATGCTGGCTTGATGAAGTGACCATGCGGTGATGCCGGTGTGCCCGCTCCGTGTAATCCGTGGGGCAGCGATGTTGGTGACGATTTATCCTTCACAATGCTGAACTATTGTTCGGCTGGCCGAGATGATGATCCGAAGAAGTTGAGCTCGGCTGAACAAAGTGACGATGTGTCTAGCGCAGGTCGGCCGCCGTAGAGTGATGTTGTCGGGCTGGTTTGACACCGGCGCAACGGTGAAGATTATATTGGAAAAATACTTATAATATTAGTAGGATGTGTTTGAGAATAAAACACAATACCCCATACAAAATTTTCTTCAAAAAGGATGTCCGAAATCCCGTTCATAAAGAAGATGAACTTGGGTCAGATTCGTTCTCGCGTAGAAAACAGATCCGAAAAGTGATGCACTAATCGGAAGGTTTCGGGGTTTGGACGGTCGGATCGAGCTAAATTTTTGATAGGTGGTAGACATAGGAATTCTAAAGCCGATCAATGATTGTATCTTCCAAAGGACGTCCGAGCTAGATGCTGGACACCACGCTCCAAACTCGTCTGGATTCTCGTCCAGATTCAACACGGCTCCAGTATATCGGAGATTGCCGGAGATTCCTCCATCGGAACTCGACGAAATTTTGCAGTGTTGTTGTAGACTCAATTACGCACGATTACACCGAAGCAATTGTTTAAGCGACACTCGAGGAGGCGGTGGCGGCGGATACAAGTTCGCTGTCCAGAAAAACAGCACGGTCGCCCGAGGGCAATGTTGACGTTGAGCCCCCGAGCTCCATGGATGATTCCAACATGGTCTTGATGGAGATCAGAGTTGAAGGCCCTTATCTGAACATGACGATCGGAGGTAGGGCGCAGTACTCGGTCAAGCTAAGGTGACCAGTCAAGCTGGTGACGAAGAAGCCGACATCGTAGTTGATCTGCAGTCGAGGCATTTACCCTTTTTGCCAATCACATAGCGGAACTCTCAATGAAAGCACCATCGTTTGGTGTCAAAACCAGCAGATCTCGGGTAAGGGGTCCCAAGTTGCGCTTCTTAGGATCGATTGTAACATGAACACGGGATTTTACCCAGCTTCGGGCTCTCTTGATGAGATAATACCCTACATGCTGCTTGATTGACTTAAATGAGTATAGGGGTTACAAGAGTTGATCTACCCCGAGATCGTATGGTGTGGTCTAAACCCTAGAGGTATGATGAGTAATGTCATAATGATCTATCGACTAGCCTGGCCTCAGTTTATATAATGTACCATAGGCCTGGGATAACAAGAGTCCTAGCCGAATACGCCGGTGGGGAGGAGTCCTTGTCTTGATCACCAAGTCTTGTAGAATCTTCGTTGTGTATACTTCGGTAATCCCGACTGGCTGATACGTCTCCAACGTATCTATAATTTTTGATTGTTCCATGCTATTATATTACCCGTTTTGGATGTTTATGGGATTTACTTTACACTTTTATATCATTTTTGGGACTAACCTACGAACCGGAGGCCCAACCCATATTGTTATTTTCTTGCCTATTTCAGTGTTTCGAACAAAAGGAATATCAAATGGAGTCCAAACGGAATGAAACCTTCGGGAGCGTAATTTTTTGAACGAACATGATCTGGGAGACTTGGAGTACAAGCCAGGGAAGCTTCAAGGAGGCCAGGAGATAGGAGGGCGCACCCACACCCTAGGCGCGCCCCCCTATTTCATGGGCCCCTCGTGGCTCCCCGACCGACTTCTTTCGCCTATATATTCCCATATACCCTAAAACCATTGAATAAGAAGATATACCGGGAGTTCCGCTGCCGCAAGCCTCTGTAGCCACCAAAAACCTCTTGGGACCCCGTTCCGGCACCCTGGCGGAGGGGGGGGGTCCCTCAACAGTGGCCATCTTCATCATCTCGGCGCTCTCCATGATGAGGAGGGAGTAGTTCACCCTCGGGGCTGAGGGTATGTACCAGTAGCTATGTGTTTGATCTCTCTCTCTCTCTCTCTCTCTCTCGTGTTCTCTCTATGGCACGATCTTGATGTATCGCGAGCTTTGCTATTATAGTTGGATCTTATGATGTTTCTCCCCCCTCTACTCTCTTGTGATGAATTGAGTTTTCCCTTTGAAGTTATCTTATCGGATTGAGTCTTTAAGGATTTGAGAACACTTGATGTATGTCTTGTCGTGCTTATCTGTGGTGACAATGGGATATCACGTGATCCACTTGATGTATGTTTTTGTGATCAACTCGCGGGTTCGGCCCATGAACCTATGCATAGGGGTTGGCACACATTTTCGTCTTGACTCTCCGGTAGAAACTTTGGGGCACTCTTTGAAGTACTTTGTGTTGGTTGAATAGATGAATCTGAGATTGTGTGATGCATATCGTATAATCATGCCCACGGATACTTGAGGTGACAATGGAGTATCTAGTTGACATTAGGGTTTTGGTTGATTTGTGTCTTAAGGTGTTATTCTAGTATGAACTCTATGATATATTGACCGGAAAGAATAGCTTCATCTTATTTTACTACGGACTCTTCAATAGATAGAATAGAAAGGATAACTTTGAGGTGGTTTCATACCCTACCATAATCTCTTCGTTTGTTCTTCGCTATTAGTGGCTTTGGAGTGACTCTTTGTTGCATGTTGAGGGATAGTTATGTGATCCAATTATGTTATTATTGTTGAGACAACTTGCACTAGTGAAAGTATGAACCTTAGGCCTTGTTTCCTACCATTGCAATACCGTTTACGCTCACTTTTATCATTAGTTACCTTGGTGTTTTAATATTTTCAGATTACAAAAATCTTTATCTACCATCCATATTGCACTTGTATCACCATCTCTTCGCTGAACTAGTGCACCTATACAATTTGCCATTGTATTGGGTGTGTTGGGGACACAAGAGACTCTTTGTTATTTGGTTGCAGGGTTGCTTGAGAGAGACCATCTTCATCCTACGCCTCCCATGGATTGATAAACCTTAGGTCATCCACTTGAGGGAAATTTGCTACTATCCTACAAACCTCTGCACTTGGAGGCCCAACAATGTCTACAAGGAGAAGGTTGCGTAGTAGACATCAAGCTCTTTTCTGGCACCGTTGCCGGGGAGGTGAGTGTTTGAAGATATATCTTTAGATCTTGCAATCGAATCTTTTTGTTTCTTGTTTTATCACTAGTTTAGGTTATAAAAGAAACCTACAAAAAATGGAGTTATGTCTGTCTCATATGCTTCATCTTTTTAATATCTTTCGTGAGTATGATGAAAAGGAAAATTGTGCTCAAGTGCTAGAAGAAGAAATGTATAAAACGCTTGATACTAAATCTTTGAATGATGAGCATGATTGGAATGTTGTTAGTATGAACTCTTTGAATATCCATAGTACTAATGATGATTGCACTAGTTATGATGAAAATATCTCTTATAAGCATGTCAATTTTGTGGAGTACATTGGGTTTGCAAGTACACACCAAATAGGGAAAATAGATATTGCAAGAGGCATAAGTATTTAGAAACTAAAGGGTTGCAAGAAAGTCTTGATGATTGTGCTGAAAAATTCAATATTTTTCGTGCTCCTCGTGAACTTTGCAATGAACGTGGTCATTTAAATCTCCAATGAAAATTGTTTCATGACCAAATCGTGTCCAAAAAATTGTGATAACTTGATTACCCTTGAGCATCATAAAGAGCTTAGTCTTCTTTTGGGGTATGAAGAAATGAAACGTATAACTGAGGGTATTCCAAAATTTAATCTTGATAGATGTCTTGATTTTTATCTAGAGAAGATTTATTTGTATTGTGCGGTGAATTGCGTTGAAAATCCTTGTATTGCCAATTACCTAAAGAAAAGAAAGCAATTAGAAGATGAAGAGAATACTAATGAAATGGAAGAGACTTCCCAATCTCCTCCTATTATTTCTTATGATGAATCAGGTAACGAGGAGGAGCTTTCTATTCAACCAATCTCATCAATAAGGATCTCAAAGAAGAAGGTTGAACCCACACATAATGTGAAGAATAAAAAGAAAAGAAGGAGAAACAAAGGTAAAAAGGTATCTCTCTCAAATGAAGTTGCTCCTACTACTCATTGTGATGATGATAATTGCTATACTATTGGTTCTATCCATACTATTAATGATGAGAGTGACTATGCTTATGATATGAAATGCCAAGCTTGGGGAAGCTATGTTTGATGAGGATGACATATTTGAGAATATATTTGCTGAAATTAATGTTTGTCCCAAGCTTGGGGATGCTATGTTTAATGAAGATGATATTTTTAGCATCCCAAGTTTTGATATGCAAAGTTGTTATGATGATAGCATGCCTTTTACCTATGATGATTATATTGATGAAAGTGGGTTTGGAAGAGCGTCAACTTTAGGAAGTAATGATCCCACTATTTTGGAGGATGTTGAATCTTGTTGTGATGAATATGAAAGAGGATTTGGAAGAGTGTTAACTTTATTTAGTGATGATTCCACTATCTTGGAAGAGGTTTCAATCGATTATGATGAGAACGAAGTTGCTACTTATGATGATTATTGTGATAAAACTTATGCTATAAAAAGTAGTGATAATTATATTTATAAACATTGTCATGATTATGATTGCCCTTTTTCTGAACATTACTCTTTTAATGTGGAAACAATTTATAGTATTCAAGTCTCTTATGATACTCCCACTACTCCGAATGAGAAGAATTTTGCTTATGTAGAGAGTAGTAAATTTTCTATGCTTGTAGATCATGAAAATAATGCTTTAGGTGCTGGTTATATTGTTGAATTCATTCATGATGCTACTAAAAATTATTATGAGGGAGGAACATATGCTTGTAGGAGTTGCCATAATGTCAAGTTTCCTCTCTATGTGCTTCAAGTTTTGAACTTATGCTTGTTTTGCCTTCCTATGATTGTTGATTATTGTTCCCATGAGTTGTTTGTTCACAAAATACCTATGCATAGTAAGTGGGTTAGGCCTAAATGTGCTAGTCATATGCTTCATGATGCTCCTGTTATGTTTCAATTCCTATCTTTTATGTGAGCATCATTGTCATCATCATGCCTAGCTAGAAAGGCATTAAAGAAAAGCGCTTGTTGGGAGGCAACCCAACTTTATTTTTATTTATTACATTTTGTTCCTGTTTAGTAATAAATAATTCATCTAGCCTCTGTTTAGATGAGGTTTTATGTTTTAATTAGTGTTTGTGCCAAGTAGAACCTTTGGGAAGACTTGGGTGAAGTCTTTATGATCTTGCTGTAAAAAACAGAAACTTTAGCGCTCACGAGATTAGCTGCCATTTTTTACTGGAGAGTGATTTTAGGTTGATTCCTTTTGAAGATGATTAATAGACAAATTCATCAGGTCCACCAATTTATTTCAGAATTGTTTGAGTTTCAGAAGTATACGTGTGATACATATTACTACAGACTGTTTTGACAGATTCTGTTTCTATGTGTTGTTTGCTTATTTTGATGAATCTATGAGTAGTATCGGAGGGTATGAACCATAGAGAAGTTAGAATACAGTATATATTACACCAATATGAATTTAGAATGATTTCATAACAGTACCTAAGTGGTGATTTATTTTCTTATACTAACGGAGCTTATGAGTTTTGTTTTGAGTTTTCTGTTGTGAAGTTTTCATTTGGGTGAAGTGTCGATGGACTATGGAATAAGGAGTGGCATGATCCTAATCTTGGGGATTCTCAAGGCACCCCAAGGTAATATTAAAGGACAACCAAGAGCCTAAGCTTGGGGATGCCCCGGATGGCATCCCCTCTTTCGTCTTCGTTCACCGGTAACTTTACTTGGAGCTATATTTTTATTCACCACATGATAAGCGTTTTGCTTGGAGCGTCATTTTATTTTGTTAGTATTTACTTGCTGTCATTTAGAATAATGTTTTGCATCTTTATTTTCAATAAAAATGTCAAGGATAGCCTTTGCCATGATTATTTTGCTAGTATACATGTTGCTGTTTCAAAACAGAAAAGTTTACCGCTGTTGCAAAAATTCCCTAGAAAAGTCAGAGAATGATATAATGTTGAATATTTTTGAATATTGAGCTCTGATAAATCTTATACAGTTTAGAATTTTTCTTATAACTTTTGGAGTTAGGGAAGTATGATGAATCTTGCATTCTTTACAGACTATACTGTTTTGGCAGATTGCTGTTATGTTTGCATTGTTTGCATATGTTTGCTTGTTTAATGATTCTATTTGAGGATAGGAGTATTAAATATGCAGAGACATTTAGTATTAAATGTTGAATAATAATTTTAGTAATTTGTCACAGTAGAAAATGATAAGGTTATTGCATTGGTTTATACTAACCTATCTCACGAGTTCTTGTTGAGTTTGGTGTGGATGAAGCTTTCGAGATTTAGGAAACCAACATATAAAAGGAATTAAGGAGACACAAAATCTCAAGCTTGGGGATGCCCAAGGCACCCCAATATAACATTTCAAGAAGTCTCAAGCATCTAAGCTTGGGGATGCCCCGGTAGGAATCCCACCTTTCTTCTTCAACAATTATCGGTTAGTATCGGTTGAACCTAAGTTTTTGCTTCTTCACATGAGTTGTGCTATCCTTGCAATATCATTTTATTTTATTTTTGCTTGCTGTTTGAATAAAATACCAAGATATGAAATTCTTAAATAAGAAAGAGTCTTCACATAGCTACATAATTATTTAACTACTCATTGATCTTGACTTATATCTTTCGGAGTAGTTTGTCATTTGCTCTGGTGCTTCACTTATATCTTTTAGAGCACAGCGGTGGTTATATTTTGTAGAAATTGTAGATCTCTCATGTTTCACCTATATTATTTTGAGAGTCTCTTAGAACAGCATGGTATTTGCTATGCTTATAAAATTGGTCCTAGAATGGTAGGCATCCAAGTTGGGTATAATAAAAACTATCATAGGAAGTGAATTGGATGCTATGATCAATTTGATACTTGATAATTGTTTTGAGATATGGAGGTAGTGATATTAAAGTCATGCTAGTTAGTTGATTATGAATTTAAAGAATGCTTGTGTTGAAGTTAGCAAGTCCCGTATCATCCAGATATGGTTAAAGTTGTGTAACAAATTTGAAACATGAAGTGTCCTTGGATTGTGCATCCTTATGAGTGGCGGTCGGGGACGAGCGATGGTCTTTTCCTACCAATCTATCTTCCTAGGAGCATGCATGTAGTGCTTGGTTTTTGATGACTTCTAAATTTTTGCAATAAGTATATGAGTTCTTTTAACTAATGTTGAGTCCATGGATTATACACACTTTTACCTTTCCATCATTGCTAGCCTCTTCGGTACCGTGCATTGCCCTTTCTCACCTTGAGAGTTGGTGCAAACTTCGCCGGTGCATCCAAACCCCGTTATATGATACGCTCTATCACACATAAACCTCCTTATATCTTCCTCAAAACAACCACCATACCTACCTATTATGGCATTTCCATAGCCATTCCGAGAGATAGTACCATGTAACTTTCCACCGTTCTGTTTATCATCATGACACACATTACTATTGTCATATTGCCATTGCATGATCATGTAGTTGACATCGTATTTGTGGCAAAGCCACCATGCATAATTTTTCATACATGTCACTCTTGATTCATTGCACCATCCCGGTACACCGCCGGAGGCATTCATATAGAGTCATATCTTGTTCTAGTTTCGAGTTGTAATTCATGTGTTGTGATCAATAAAAGTGTGATGATCATCATTATTAGAGCATTGTCCCCAAAAAGAAAAGAAAAAGGAAAAAAAGAGAAAAAGGAGAAAAAAAAGAAAGGCCAAAAGAAAAAAAAGAAAGGCCCAAAAAATAAAAATAAAAAGAAAATAAAAAGGGGCAATGTTACTATCTCTTTTTTCACACTTGTGCTTCAAAGTAGCACCATGTTCTTCATACAGCGAGTCTCATATTTTGTGCTTCAAAGTAGCACCATGTTCTTCATATAGAGAGTCTCATATGTTGTCACTTTCATATACTAGTGGGAATTTTTCATTATAGAACTTGGCTTGTATATTCCTACGATGGGCTTCCTCAAATGCCCTAGGTCTTCGTGAGCAAGCAAGTTGGATGCACACCCACTAGTTTTCTTTTGTTGAGCTTTCATTCAGTTATAGCTCTAGTGCATCCGTTGCATGGCAATCCCTACTCCTCATGTTGACATCAATTGATGGGCATCTCCATAGCCCGTTGATTATCCTCATCAATGTGAGACTTTATCCTTTTTTGTCTTCTCCATACAATCCCCATCATCATATTCTATTCCACTCATAGTGATATATCCATGGCTCACACTCATGTATTACGTGAAGGTTGAAAAAGTTTGAGATTATTTAAGTACGAAACAATTGCTTGGCTTGTCATCGGGGGTGTAGAATTTGGGAACATTTTTTTGTGACGAAAATGAAGCATAGCCTAACTATATGATTTTGTCGGGATGAACTTTCTTTAGCCATGTTATTTTTTAGAAGACGTGATTGCTTTTATTAGTATGCTTGAAGTATTACTATTTATTTTGTCAATATGAACTTTTATTTTGAATCATTTGGATCTGAACATTCATGCCACAATAAAGAAAATTACATTGAGAATTATGCTAGGTAGCATTCCACATCAAAAATTCTGTTTTTATCATTTACCTACTTGAGGACGAGCAGGGATTAAGCTTGGGGATGCTTGATACGTCTCCAACGTATCTATAATTTTTGATTGTTCCGTGCTATTATATTACCCGTTTTGGATGTTTATGGGCTTTACTTTGCACTTTTATATCATTTTTGGGACTAACCTACTAACCGGAGGCCCAACCCATATTGTTGTTTTCTTGCCTATTTCAGTGTTTCGAACAATAGGAATATCAAACAGAGTCAAAATGGAATAAAACCTTCGGGAGCGTAATTTTTGGAACGAACATGATCCGGGAGACTTGGAGAACAAGCCAGGGAAGCTTCGAGGAGGCCAAGAGATAGGCGGGCGTGCCCACCCCTCCTGGGCGCGCCCCCTGTCTCGTGGGCCCCTTGTGGCTCCCCCGACCGAGTTCTTTCACCTATATATTCCCATATACCCTAAAACCATCGAATAAGAAGATAGATCGTGAGTTCCGCCGCCACAAGCCTCTGTAGCCACCAAAAACCTCTCTAGAGCCTGTTCCGGCACCCTGCCGGAGGGGGGGATCCCTCACTGGTGGCCATCTTCATCATCCCGGCACTCTCCATGACGAGGAGGGAGTAGTTCACCCTTGGGGCTGAGGGTATGTACCAGTAGCTATGTGTTTAATCTCTCTCTCTCTCTCTCTCTCGTGTTCTCTCTATGGCACGATCTTGATGTATCGCGAGCTTTGCTATTATAGTTGAATCTTATGATGTTTCTCCCCCCTCTACTCCCTTGTGATGAATTGAGTTTTCCCTTTGAAATTATCTTATCGGATTGAGTCTTTAAGGATTTGAGAACACTTGATGTATGTCTTGTCGTGCTTATCTGTGGTGACAATGGGATATCACGTGATCCACTTGATGTATGTTTTGGTGATCAACTTGCGGGTTCCGCCCATGAACCTATGCATAGGGGTTGGCACACGTTTTCGTCTTGACTTTCCGGTAGAAACTTTGGGGCACTCTTTGAAGTACTTTGTGTTGGTTGAATGGATGAATCTGAGATTATGTGATGCATATCGTATAATCATGCCCACAGATACTTGAGGTGACAATGGAGTATCTAGGTGACATTAGGGTTTTGGTTGATTTTTGTCTTAAGGTGTTATTCTAGTATGAACTCTATGATAGATTGAACGGAAAGAATAGCTTCATGTTATTTTACTACGGACTCTTGAATATATAGAACAGAAAGGATAACTTTGAGGTGGTTTCATACCCTACCATAATCTCTTCATTTGTTCTTCGCTATTAGTGGCTTTGGAGTGACTCTTTGTTGCATGTTGAGGGATAGTTATGTGATCCAATTATGTTATTATTGTTGAGATAACTTGCACTAGTGAAAGTATGAACCTTAGGCCTTGTTTCCTACCATTGCAATACCGTTTACGCTCACTTTTATCATTAGTTACCTTGCTGTTTTTATATTTTCAGATTACAAAAACTTTTATCTACCATCCATATTGCACCTGTATCACCATCTCTTGGCCGAACTAGTGCACCTATACAATTTGCCATTGTATTTGGTGTGTTGGAGACACAAGAGAATCTTTGTTATTTGGTTGCAGGGTTGCTTGAGAGAGACCATCTTCATCCTACGCCTCCCATGGATTGATAAACTTAGGTCATCCACTTGAGGGAAATTTTCTACTGTCCTACAAACCTCTGCACTTGGAGGCCCAACAACATCTACAAGGAGAAGGTTGCGTAGTAGACATCATTGGCCCATGAGTAAACGGCCATGGAGGTCCTCGGCCCAATCCGACTGATCGGGAGACGACGTGGTGAGTACCCCATAGTCCAGGACACCGTCAGCCTCCTTCGTCAAGAAGGAGGACATCAAGAAGCTTCGGGAGGCCGGATACTTGTCCGCAGACATCGCGCATCGGCTTCCGGCCGAAGGGCAGATCATTCCTACCCCGAAGCCCCGAGAAAGGGCGGTGTTCCTACCCCATTTTGTCCGCGGGTTGGGATTCCCCCTCCACCCGTTCATTCGTGGACTAATGTTCTACTATGGGCTGGACTTCCATGATTTGGCCCCCAACCCCATTCTCAACATCTCGGCGTTTATCGTCATGTGCGAGGCCTTTCTCCGCATCACACCTCACTTCGGCCTATGGCTGAAGACCTTCAATGTGAAGCCAAAGGTGGTGAGCGGCCAACAAGCGGAGTGCGGAGGCGCCATGGTGGGCAAGATGCCCAATGTCACCTGGCCCGAAGGTTCTTTTGTGGAAACCGTGAAGGGGTGGCAATCAGGGTGGTTCTACATCACCGAGCCACGCGACGCCAACTGGGCGGCGACCCCCGAATTCTGATCCGGCGTCCCCATGCGGCTCACCTCCTGGAAAGAGAAGGGCGCAGCCTGGGGCTCAGCCAAAGAACTAATCGGACTTCATACGTGCGTCAAAAATATGATCAGCAAGAAAATCAAGCTGGTCAACATGGTCCAAGTTATGCTCTTCCGCTAGATTCTTCCGTGCCAGAGACGGACTTGCAATCTGTGGGAGTTCGACCCGGCCGTACACCGGACGCTGCGAGAGCTCTTCGACATGACGCACAAAGACGTCTGGAAGGTGTTGTTCAAGGCCAACGAGGTACCACCGCCCACAATCGAAGATCGCGGGCTCAACGCAAGATGCCAAGCCAATCCGGTAAGTTTACATATTCGCAAGATATGTCTTTTACTAGCACATCCGCGGGAGGAACCTAAGCCTCCATGCCAATATTTCAAGCCTGGGTAACGGTAGCGGAGCGGATTAACTGTCCGGCTCCGCTTCCAGAAGATCCAGAATCGCCTCTTCTAACGAAGATGTTGTTTCCGGCGCCCTGTGAGGTGCTGGAGAAGAAGGCCAAGAAGATGGCCGCGGGGACCAGAGACGGTCTCCGGCGCAAGGTGGTATCGGACACGACGTCCGAAGACACCATGTAACATCCCAAATTTTCAATTTGGAATGTTATTCAATAGATCATCATTGCATATCATATTTTATTGCATTTTGCCTTGATCCTAGAAATTCTACGCAACTCAAGGACCCACGGAGAGATTTGGGGATTTCGTTATTTTCATATTTAAGTTTTCTCAAATTTTGAAAATATGATCATTTGATTTTAATTATTTTATCTTCAAATATTTCTAATATAATAATAAGAGAGAGGGAATAAAATGACTTTCCCGAAATAAAGAAATATTGAGGATTTAATATAAAAAATCAAATAAGATTTTATTTTGGAGTTTATCGCTATTTTATTGAATTTAGGAAAAATGCGCGTTTTTCAAAATTGCATTTAGGCCCCAAATAAATGTCCATCATGTCCGACTTATTTTTAGAGGACGGGGAAATTTTATTTCAGGATTTTTGGAGTCCGTTTAGTATTTCTTTTATTTGTTTTTCTGCGCGTCCGAATTATTTAAAAAAAAGTTACCGACCTAACCAGGCCGTGTCCGACTAGGACTCCTGGCCCGGCCGGCCTTATAAGCCGGGAGGCCCGAGCCGCCAGCCCCCCCCCCCACCCCAAAACCCTAACCCCGGCCGATTCGCCGCCACCGCGAGTCGCCGCCGCCGCCGAGTCCCGCCTCCATCGCCGGAGCCCTGCTCCGCCAACCCTGCGCCGCCGAGCCCCGCCGCCGCCGGCCATCGCCGAAGCCGCCGCCATCCCGCCGCCGCCAGTCCCGCCGTCGAGGTAGCCGCCGGATCCTCCGCCGGTTTTCACCGGTTAACCGCCCAGTTTTTTTATAAAACCTCGGGTTTTTTTTATAGATCGGTTTTATTTTTTTCCCGGTTTAGTTTATTTTGCGGACGTTCGTTCGTACGTTCGTTTTAATGAACGGTTTTGGTCGTTTAGCCGCAGACAGCGAATGTTCGTTCGTTAGCCTGTCGTCCGTTTTTCTTTTTCTTGGATTTTTCCGCGATTATTTCTAATCGCAATTTCTGATCCAATTTTCGTTCTAGTATAACTTTTCGCTCGTTTATCAGAATCAGGTGATTCAAGCGCCTAGAGTTTCGTCTCAAAACCCTCTTTCCGTCTAACCAACTCAAACAAGTTTTTGCTACTGTAAAATTTGACTTAGGTCCAGATTAGTAAAAAAAGCTTGTTTCTTTCGCCGTTTGACTTTCGTTGCTTCGTTGGATTTGATTCTTTTTGCAAACCGGAGTTCTTATGTTGAACTTTCTGGTTAGCTCTCTTATTTGAGTTTTACCTGCGCATTAGATGAGTGCTTATTGTATGCTTGTTTGTTTGCGATAGAGTACCCAGAGTGCGCCGCTTGCTACTACGAGTCTCTAGGTTTCACGGATCATCAGCAAGGCAAGTAACACTTTGATCGTACCTCTTTACTACCCAGTTTTATTGCATTAGATCAATCCTCAAACAATTGCATGGTTAGGATGTAATTAATATGTGGGTTTTGGGAAGTAGATGAGGTAGTACCTATTACCTATTTTATTATCAAACCTTTGGGAGTTACTTTTATGTTTGCTTATATCGCTATGCTATGCTAGTAGACGTGGATTGGGTGAGTGTATCCATGACAGATGTGAGTAATTAATTAATGGTTCAACTTAAGGTGGCAACTTTAATACACACCTGGGTGGATTGAGGCACCTGGGGAACCCAATGTTGCCTGTATTTTTGGAAATCCCGGGGTACCGTGTGATTCTCCTATGGACCGCCACCCAGGCTCAAAGGGATCATAAGATTATTCATGCTAGAAACTTCCGTGTGCAGCCGCAAGCTACTATGGGCTCTAGCATAGTTGATTAAGTCGTGTGAACTCTTACGGTGGTAGACTAGTAGATGTAGAGGAAAGTAGGTGTAACTGTCTACCCATCGTAAGGTGCTAACACTTCTGAAAGACTATGTCTCGGCCACCCATTTCTCAAACATCATGTAGTGCGAGAAATTCAAAGGAGGAGATCAAGTCTTGTGGGGAAAAGTGCGCAAACCTCTGCAGAGTGTACAAACTAATCATGGTTAGCCGTGTCCCCGGTTATGGACGTTTTGAGTATCTAGTACCTGGATTATCATGTGAATCTCATCATGTTCTTTAATTTAATTTTTTGGGTTTAATGATTATACTTAATTGGGATTGAGTTGGGTGAACCTTCTCAATGTTTTACAACCACCATGATAGTTAAATAAAATTTATTCCTTCGTTGTAGGGAAAAATTGGCTTTATGCAAAAACTATAACTGTAGAACTTTACACCAGCCATATATGCATGTAGTATAGCATTATTCCGTTCATTACTCTCTATGTGTTACATTGCCAGCTTATTCCATGTGTTGACCAGTTTTCGGGCTACAATGTTCATGTTGCAGAGTTTCAGACGACGAGTAAGGTGCCTTAGGTCGTGGTCTTATACTCAATGATGCCGTTGGAGTTGATGGACTCGCTTATCTTCCCAGCCTTCCGTTGTTATCGTTATTAGATGGCCTTAAGCCATATTTATTGTAATAAGTTCTCTTTTGAGACATTCGATGTAATAAGTGTGTGATTACTACTCTGTTATAAATCCTTCAAGTACTGTGTGTGTCAGCATTACCGATCCAGGGATGACACTGACGCACAGAGATCAGACTATTTGAGGTCTGGTTGCTACACACCAAGTCACATTCCTCCTCCGAAGACGAGGAGGAGGAAGAGGAAATCCATGCCCCCCTACTGGGAGGAGAAATAAGAGGAAGGCCACCCCGCAGGGGAAGGCCAAGGTGTCCAAGAAGGGGAAAACCTTCCTTTCGGACCATTCCACCGCAGCCACTTATAGCGGCGAGGAGTGGGAACCCAGGGTCAAGCCCCTGGCCAAGTCGTAAGTATCTGAACACAATAGTACTTTCAATATGTTTGTTGTATCGCTTCTCATCATGCAAAACGTGCACCTGCAGTCCGGCCAAATCCAACATCGAGATATCCTCCTCTTTAGAGGGGTCTCTGGACCCGGCGGCGATGAACATCAATTCGCTCCCAACGGCCTCCTCTCCCAAGGCCACTGACGACACCGAGGTGTTGTCTTGAAGGATACCAAGCCAACGGGAGGCCGTTCCAGAGATGCCCCAGGCGAAATCCCGATCGCCGGGCACATGGGGAGAAAGACCCCCACAGACTCCAATAATGGGGGCCACAGCCAGTTTGGCCCCCGGTCGGATACGGCTTCGGAAACCCGAGTGGTTCTGGATTCAGGCAGGCAGCCTCTCCCTAAAGGAGGCGAGCCGCCTGTATCGATGACCTCTGTCCATCCAGAGGCATCGGACAGTTTGCTGGAAACGCTTCGTGGAGCTTCCATTGATGAAGAACACCGTACTCTTATGAGTACGGTGATTGAGAAAGTTTGGTCCGCCAAAAACGGATTGACCGAAGCCTACACTAGCCTTCTAACAGGCTTTGAGGTAAGTAATAAATTTGTGAGAAAATATCACAGTGTAAACAGTAGCCCCTGGTGCTCTGTTTGGGGTTCGGAAAGAAAAGCCGAACAGAGGATCAAATAATCAAGAGTCTAATCATAAGGTGTCTGTGTAAATAACCAGGCGTCACTGCTGGCCGCTGCCGCTCGTACTGCGGAGGTCTCTGGACTAAAGTAGGACATGGAGCGGACCGAGGGGGAGCTCGGCCTCGTGAAGAGGCAGCTCGAGGAAAGTCAAGGTACACTATACCTCATCTATATATTTATAAAGGATAGATGCTTTTTACTTAATAGAAGTGTCATGAACTTTTTATAGGGGCCACGACTGAAGTGGCGGCCCTGAAGAAGGCGCTTGCCGAGGCCGAAGACAAAGCGGCCAAGGAACGCACCGAGCGCGAGAAACAAGAGGCTCGGGTCAATGAGGTCCAGCAAGAGCTCTAGGATTTCGTCCAGAAGTACGAGTCCTTGGAGTGTGACTCTAAGACGCAAGAGTTCGAACTTGCTAAGGCCCTCCAGAGTGCACAAGGCGCCAAGGCCGAAGCCCAGAAGGCCCTCCAAGAGATCCAGGCGGCCAAGAAGATTACTGCGGGTAAGGCATTCATTATGCAAAGCAAGCATGTGAGGGAGACATTCCTTTTACTTACCCAAATTTGGAGTCCTCCAAGAGCATCGTGGATCTGTCGTGCAGCATATCTGATGCCGCGGAGTTCTACCGAGTCGAAGAAGGGAGCTCAACAGAGAAGTTGTTCTGGTCTCAATATATTGGGACGGAACATCCGATGCCCTTGAGCGACCAGTTGAAGAAACTGGTCGAGTTGCACAAGGCAGCCGAACTGGCCATGAAGGACCTCATAGTCCGGTTGTGGCCTGCCGAGCCAATGCCCAGCAGCTACTTCGGTCTCGTGAAGCGGCTCGTGAGTGCCTGCCCCCAACTGGAGGTCGTAAAGCAGTCGGTTTGCATTGAAGGTGCGCCGATGGACTTCGCCCATGCAAAAGTGCACTGGGTGAAGATGGATGCCCGAGAAGCTGATGACTGAGGGGCCATCGGAGGGCAAGTAGCACCGCCGACCCAAAAAATATTATGACCGCGTCCTAAAGGGGTCCCGCCTTGTGGAGGAGCAATCTACAAAGGATGTGATCTTCGAACGAATACATTCATTTTATCTTGTAATATGAAACAAGTTCATTTGTGCAATATAATGCTAGTTGATTTAAAATTTTACCTCATGTGCGGCCGTTTACAAAATCTGAGAGTTGGCAAGTCGTCAGCTTCTGCCCGCCATGTAACTAGCACAGGGGTGTTCGGGATAAATCTAAACACTCTTTATCCAAGTTTTTGGTCCTTTAAGGAGGTGTTTAGCACAACGAACAAGGCAATCGGACTTATAAAGCTTTATCACCCTCACTTAGCCATAGAAGTTCTTTAATTTCAAATTTTGGCATAGCCCCTTGTATTCGGAAGGCCGAACTTGGGGCGCTATACACGCCTAAACCAGACAAAGACCGATTCCTTGCATAAAGCGGAAAAAATCTTTAAGGATTTGTAACCTTTTGAACAGCGACCAGCTCTCGCCGCATCATGATAGTCAGTTTTCGGCTTTCTCTACTGAGGTGCTCGTCCGGGAGAACCGGGACACAATCACAGTAGTTCTCCTTGTGTCGCCTTAGCCGATATAGTGGAACGTAAGGTAGCAAAACATGGGAGCTGGGGAAACCCAACATTTGACCCAAGACATGATTCGGAGCTGATGCATATAATGCTATAAGTTTGGGGTGCAGCACTATCAAAAGTGTTTGGACTTTCCTGCCGTGTTATGGGGTACACTGAAGCCCCTGGCGAACTAAACATACCAGAATGTATGGGTGCAATTTTGTAATAAATAGATAGTCAAGGAAAATGAATGAAATAATAAGCTGATGCTGTAAATTGTTTTCAATTGTCATTTGAATGATACGTCAAGGCGTATGTATACAAGTAGTGCGATAAGCAAGTAGGGCTATTTGACATGCCTTTACCAAGAGCGAGCTGCATGTGGGTATGTAAAACAGGTATAACGATCGTTAGCAGAGATCACCTGGGGATTCCCTTGTATGTCAAAGCTCATTAATTCCTTCGTATATCCGTCCCACGATGGGTCCGATGATCAGGTTACCAGAAGAGCCTCACGAAGAGAAGAACCTGAAAGAGAGAAAAAGGTGAAAGAATGCAGATCCCGGGGCGGTTGAGCCGCATTGTGGACCGCTGTCTAGATGTGCCTCCGTCTGTGACCATGGTATTTTGAGTGCGTAATTATGTACGCGCAGCACAAACTTCACATCTTAACTGGGACTAGGACAGAGGCCGAATTGCTAGACAAGCTCTGCACGGGCCGGACGATCCTGTTGTAGAGTACTCCGGACTCACTTAACCGTGTTCGGGGGCTTTATCACCGAATTAGAGGTCTGCCTAAGGAGGCCGCTCTGTACTTCTCCTGCAAGGGCCGCAGTGTGCTCTTCCGTACGAAGAGAGCACTCTATATTTCCATTGACTGTTATAACACCACGGGGTCCGGGCATCTTGAGCTTGAGGTATGCGTAGTGTGGCACCGCATTGAATCGAGTGAATGCAGTTCGTCCTAGCAGTGCATGATAACCACTACGGAAGGGGACGATATAGAAGATTAACTCCTCGCTTCGGAAGTTATCCAGGGATCCGAAGACCACTTCCAGTGTGATTGAGCCTGTACAACAGGCCTCTACACCTGGTATGACACCTTTGAAGGTGGTTTTGGTGGGTTTGATCCTTGAGGGATCGATACCCATTTTACGCATTGTATCCTGATAAAGCAGGTTCAGGCTGCTGCCACCGTCCATAAGGACTCTTGTGAGGTGGAATCCGTTGATGATGGGGTCAAGGACTAGTGCGGCTGAGCCGCCGTGACGGATACTGGTCGGATGATCCCTGCGGTCAAAGGTGATCGGGCAGGAAGACCATGGGTTGAACTTCGGGGCGACTGGCTCCATCGCGTAGACATCCCTTAGTGCATGCTTCCGCTCCCGCTTGGGAATATGGGTGGCGTATATCATATTTACCATTTTCACTTGGGGAGGAAATTTCTTTTGTCCTCCTGTGTTCGGCGGCCGGGGCTCCTCGTCGTCATCACTATTCGACCCCTTTTCCTTGTTTTCGGCATTTAGCTTGTCGTCATGTTTAAATACCCAACATTCTCTGTTGGTGTGGTTGGCTGGTTTATCGGGGGTGCCGTGGATTTGGCATGAACGATCAAGTAGGCGGTCCAGACTGGACCGGCCCGGATTGTTTCTTTTAAATGATTTTTTCCGTTGATCGGATTTGGAGCCGCTGAATCTGGCATTGACGGTTGTGTCTTCGGTGTTATCGTTGTTATTGCGACGCTTATGTCTGTTGCATTGGGGCTTGCCGTTGCTATCTCTGGTGTCTGAGGTGCCAGGATGTCTTGATGTGTTGTTGCTACGAGCCAACGAGCTATCCTCGCCCGCACAAAAGCAGGTCATGAGTGTCGTGAGGGCTGCCATGGACTTCGGCTTCTCTTGACCGAGGTGTCGGGCGAGCCACTCATCATGGATGTTATGCTTAAAGGCCTCTAGGGCTTCAGCGTCCGGACAGTCGACAATTTGATTCTTTTTAGTTAAGAACCGAGTCCAGAATTTCCTGGCTGACTCTCCGGGCTATTGGGTTATGTGACTTAACTCGTCAGCATCCGATGGTCGCACATAAGTGCCCTGGAAGTTATCAAGGAATGCGTCTTCTAGGTTCTCCCAACTGCCAATGGAGTTTGCCGGTAGGCTATTCAGCCAATGTCGAGATGGTCCTTTGAGTTTTAGTGGGAGGTACTTGATGGCGTGTAGATCATCGCCGCGGGCCATGTGAATGTGGAGAAGGAAATCTTCGATCCACACCGTGGGGTCTGTTGTTCCATCATATGGTTCGATGTTTACGGGTTTAAACCCTTCTGGGAATTCATGTTCTATTACTTCATCAGTGAAACATAGGGGGTGTGCGGCGCCTCTTTGCCGGGCTACATCGCGATGCAGTTCGGATGAATCTGGTCTGCTGTATTCGGCCCGAATGGATTTGTATTTAGTATATCCGGCGTGGCGATCATCGTCACGCGTTAGGGTGCGCCCCCGCGATCCATAGATCGATCTTGACTGTCCTGCTTTGTTTTCTAGTTCGTCTCGCAGGTCATGCGTGTAGCCCCGGGCCCTGGAAATTTTAGTTGTTCGGCGACATGGTGCGGGCTGGTGTTCGGGCCGCATCCGTGCTGGTAGTATAGGCTCTAGTGCCTCATCCTCGAATTTAGGTAACAACCTGCGCCTCAAGTAGCTTTTGTTTGTGCACTCGAGTCCGCATTCCTCGGCTGCCAGGACTTCAGTCCATCTGTTAGTGAGCTGATCTTGATCAGCTTGAAGCTGCTGCTATTTTTTCTTCAGGCTCTTTGCAGTGGCTATAAGCTGGCGCTTGAAGTGCTTCTGCTCAACAGGATCCTCAGACACGATAAATTCTTTGTTGCCGAGGCTCACCTCGTCTTCGGAGAGGGGCATGTAATTGTCATCCTCTGAATCTTCATCCATTGCCTATTCATCGGGGCTAGCTTGCCTGTTCTCCCGTCCATTCTTCTCGAAGCTTGGTTCGGTGGGATTGTTTTCGTCTTCGGCATCATCCAGAGTGCTATTGTCTCTGGTGCCGGCATCGCTGTTTTTGCTATGGTGGGTTTAGAGCGGCACCGCTGACGCTGGCGCTTAGGTTGCTTCTCCAGAGGGTCACCCTCCGTTGCATCCTTTTGATCCTTGCCATCGTTTTCTTTGGGTGTGTCCACCATATATATGTTGTATGATGAGGTGGCTGTCTAGCGCCCTGTGGGTGGTGGTTCTTGTTCTTCTCCGGCATCGTCGTCCATACTATCGATGTCTTCGGAGTCGAAATCAAGCATGTCGGTTAAGTCCTCGACAGTGGCTATTAAGTGGGTGGTGGTTGGACAGTGAATTCCTTCGTCATCCGCTTCCCACTCAAGCCGGGCATACTTCGGCCAAGAGTCCTCTGATAGGGAGAGAGACTTTAATGATTTTAGCATGTCTCCCAAGAGCGAGTGCTGAAAGATATCCGCGAAGCTAAACTCCATAATCGGCGCCCAGTTAGGTACGATGGGCATGGATGTACACGGTTTTGAGCCTATGGCTGGAGACGAGTCCGAGGGTCCGATGACACAGACCTCCTTGGAAGTGGGATTGGTGTACGACTCTATCGCCACTGAGTGTGCGGCCTCCGTGGCGGGGTCCATCCACCCGTCCTCGGATGGCACGATCTGTTCCGGATTTAAAGCCGGGGCAGCTGCAGGTGTGATCTCCTGATCATCGCCCGATGGCAGATCTAAGTCATCGCAGCCGTAGGGTGCACCTGTCATGGGCTCGAATCCATCGAAGATCAAGTCTCCGCGGATGTCGGCAGTGTAGTTCAGGCTTCCAAACCTGACATGATGGCCAAGGGCGTAGCTATTGATCTTCTCCAGATGGCCAAGCGAGTTGGCCCGCAGTGCGAAGCCGCCGAATATGGAGATCTGTCTGAGGAGGAAAACCTCACCCTGGACCTCGACGTTGTGGACGATTGAAGGAGCCATCAAGCCTTATGGTGACGACACAGTGGAACTCTCAATGAAAGCACCAATGTCGGTGTCAAAACTGGCGGATCTCGGGTAGGGGGCCCCGAACTGTGCATCTAAGGCTAATGGTAACAGGAGGCAGGGGACATGATGTTTACCCAGGTTCGGGCCCTCTCTATGGAGGTAATACCCTACTTCCTGCTTGATTGATCTTGATGATATGAGTGTTACAAGAGTTGATCTACCACGAGATCGTAGAGGCTAAACCCTAGAAGCTAGCCTATGATTATGATTGTTGTTGACCTACGGACTAAACCCTCCAGTTTATATAGACACTGGAGGGGGCTAGGGTTACACAGAGTCGGTTACAGAGAAGGAAATCTACATATCCGAATCGCCAAGCTTGCCTTCCATGCAAAGGAGAGTCCCACCCGGACACAGGACGAAGTCTTCAATCTTGTATCTTCATAGTCCAATAGTCCGGCATAAGCATATAGTCCGGTTGTCCGAGGACCCCCTAATCCAGGACTCCCTCAGGGGTTATCACATATCAATTGGGGGGAGGAAAAAATAAAAAAGAAACAATGAAAGGGATGTTTTGGAATGTTAGAGGGATCAAGCAGGATATGAAAAGAAATTTTATTAGGGAAAGTATATGGAAAAACATTTGGATTTTGTGGGTTTACAAGAAACTATCAAAGGGGAATACTCAAAGAATGAACTCCATAACCTTTCTGGAGGAAACAATTTCCTATGGGAATTGATTGCTTCTAGGGGCAAATCTGTTGGTATACTTCTTGGGGTCAACAGTGACAACTTTGATTTGCTGCAAGTAGAAAAAGTTACTTACTTTGTAAGGGTGCTCTTATTTGACAGAAAAGCTAAATTTAGCTGGAATTTGGTGACTGTTTATGGTGATGCTCAAAAAAGGGGAAAGTTGCCTTTCTTGCTGAATTATCCAAATTATATCAAGATAATCCTCTTCCTTGTGTCATTGGAGGAGACTTCAATATCATTGAAATAGTTCAGAGAAAAGTAAACCAGGTGGGATTGATCATTTTAGTTTTGTTTTTAATGCTATAATAGAACATGCTGGGTTGGGAGACATTCCTATAAGTGGGAGAAAATACACTTGGGCAAATAATCTGCTAGAACTCACTTATGAGAAACTAGATAGAGTACTAATATGCCCAGATTGGGAAGATAGATATCCTATGACCATGGTTACTGCTTTAGAGAGAGAAATCTCTAATCACACCCCTTTGCTATTGGACTTGGGGGAACAAAAAACTGCTCCACCCATTTTTAGATTTGAAAATGCCTGGATGCATATGGGGGGATTTAAAGAATTTGTTGAAAAGAATTGGGAGGTTAACTGCAATGGGTCCAGTATGGACACCTGGCAAAAAAGCTTAGGAATATCAGATAGAAAATAAAAGGGTGGATCTTAAATGCAAATGCAATGTATAGAAAAAGGAAAAAAGAACTGCTGAGTATGTTAGATGTGATGGACAAAAATGTTGAATCTAGAGGTATTAATGCTTAGGAAAGAGACATTCAAAAAGAACTACGGAGAGAACTAAAAGAGATACTTAAGCTGGAAGAAAATTAGGTGGTTGCAAAGATATAAGGACAAGTAAATTAAAGATGGAGACTCTAACACTAGATATTATCATGCCAAAGTGAATGGGAGGAGAAGAAAAAATAGAATTATCAAATTAGAACAGGATGGGGAAGTGATTGAAGGGGAAAAAACTTATGGATTACATCACTGCATTCTATAAATTGGACAAGATGAGACTTCCAGTATAAATCTTAACATCCAAGGGGCTGAGGGGATTTCTCCTCAGACACAAGATGTAACATCCCAAATTTTCAATTTGGAATGTTATACCTTAGATCATCATTGCATATCATATTTTGTTGTATTTTGGCTCGATCCTAGAAATTCTACGCAACTCAAGGACCCGCGGAGAGAGTTGGGGATTTCGTTATTTTCATATTTGAGTTTTCTCAAATTTTGAAATAAGGATCATTTGGTTTTACTTATTTTTCTTTCCTAATATTTGAAAAATAAAAATATATGAAGGGAGATAATATGACTTCTCCAAAATAAATGAAATATTAGAGGAAAAAATTAAAATCAAATAAGTAGTTTTATTTGGATTTGCTTGCAATTTTATTTGAATTAGAAAAATTGCACGTTTTCAAAACTGCATTTTTAGGCCAAGAAAATGTTCATCTTGTTCTAAATATTTCATTTAGATGGTGAAAATTTGTTTTGACATTTGTAGGTTTTTATTTTATTTTTCTAGGATTTGTTTTCGGTGAAATCTTATTTAAAAAAAAATCTTCTGTTCAGACCGACCGGGCCGAAGCCCAGCCGGCCCAAGCCGCTCGCCGACTCCGAGCAGGAGTCCTGCCTCGCGCCGCCGCTTGCCATGGCCGAGCCGGCCCGCCCCACCGCCCAGCCTCCTCCCCCAAGCCGCCAGCCGCCCCCCTCCTTAAATAACGCCGGGCTGACCCCCACCACCACACCAACCCGCGCCGCCAACCCCGCCGCCTAGCGCCGCCGCTGCTGCTGCCTGCACCGTCGCCGCCGCTTCCCGCTGCCGCGCTGCCGTTGTCGTGCCTCGCCGGAGCGGCCGCCGATCCGATCCGGATCCGCCATTTTTTTTGGTTTAGGTAAAAACCGACCGGTTTTTATTTAAACACTAGTTTAGTTTTTTTAGAATAGATCGGTTTTAGTTTTTTATTCCCGATTTAACTATTTAGCGAACGCCCGTTCGTTCGTTCGTTTTAACAAACACTGTTCACTCGTTAGCCGCAGACAGCAAACGTTTGTTCGTTAGCCTGTTCATTAGTTTTTCTTTTTCCAGGGTTTTTCCACGATTATTTTGATCGTGATTTTAGCCCAGATCTTAGTTTTAGTTTATCTTTTCGCTCGTTTGCCGGAATCAGGCGATTCAAGCGCCTAGATCTTCGTTTAGAAGCCCTCTTTCTGTTTAACCAACTTGAACAAGATTTTGGTACTATAAAATTTTACTTTAGACCAGATTAGTAAATGGAGCTTGCTTCTTTCGCAGTTTGAGTTTCGTTGCTTCGTTTGATTTGATTCTTTTTGCAAACTGGAGTTCTTAAGTTGCTTTCTGGTTAGATCTCTTATTTGAGTTTTACCCGTGCTTCTAGTTGAGTGCTTATTGTATGCTTGTTTGTTTGCGATAGAGTACCTGGAGTGCAAAGCGTGCTACTACGAGTCTCTAGGTTTCACGGATCATCAGCAAGGCAAGTAACACTTTGATCATACCTCTTTACTACCCAGTTTTATTGCATTAGATCAATCCTCAAACAATTGCACGGTTAGGATCTATTTAACAAGTGGGTTTTGGGAAGTAGAAGAGGTAGTACCTATTTACCTATTTATTATCAAACCTTTAGGAGTTACTTCTACGTATTGCTTGTCATGCTATGCTATGCTAGTAGACGTGGATTGGGTGAGTGTATCCATGACAGATGTGATTATTGTTATTTAATGGTTAACTTAAGGTGTCTACTTAAATACACATCTGGGGTGGATTGAGGCACCTGGGGAACACAGTGTTGCCTATTTTTTTTGGGAAATCCCGGGGTTACCGTGTGATTATCCTATGGACTGCCACCCAGGCTCAGAGGAATCATAAGATTATTCATGCTAGAAACTTTCGTGTGCATCCACAAGCTATTATGGGCTCTAGCATAGTTGAGTAAGTTGCAAGACCTCTTTCAGTGGTGGGCTAGAAGATGTAGGGGAAAGTAGGTGGAACTGTCCACCCAGAGTAAAGAGTTATTGTTTTAGAAAGACTGTGTCTCGATTCTCCGATCATGGGTGTATTTGAGTCTTGTGGGGAAAAGTGTGCAAACCTCTGTAGAGTGTATAAACTAATCATGGTTAGCCGTGTCCCCAGTTATGGAAATCTTGAGTATCTAGTTCTTGGATTATCATGTTGATCTCATCACTCTTAATATAATTTGGTTGGGTTTAATGATGATGCTTAATTGGGATTGAGTTGGACAAACCTTCTCTATGTTTAACAACCACCATAATAGTTGAATAAAATTTTATTCCTTTGTTGTAGGGAAAAATTGGCTTTATGCAAAACAGTAACCATAGAGCTTTCCACCAGCCATATATGCATGTAGTGATAGAAATTATTATGTTCATTACTCTATGTGTTACATTGCCAGCATATTCCATGTGCTGACCCATTTTGGGCTGCAATGTTCCTGTTGTAGACTTTTCAGACGACGAGTAAGGTGCCTTAGGTCATGATCTTTCACTCAGTGATGTCGTTGGGGTTGATGGACTCACTTTATCTTCCAAGCCTTCCGCTGTTATCGATTTTAGATGGCCTTAAGCCATATTTATTGTAATAAGTTTTCTTTTGAGACTATTCGATGTAATAAGTGTGTGATTGCTACTCTGTTATAAATCCTCAAGTATTGTGCATGTCAGCATTACCGATCCAGGGATGACACTGATGCACAGAGATCAGACTATTTGAGGTCTGGTCGCTACAAGATGGTATCAGAGCACACGCTGACTGTAGGACACGACCACTAAGCTAAAGCCCTAGATCACTACTCTCTTCTCATTCCTGACTCCTCTCCCTTTTCTACTCTTTAGGATGGCGGATGCAAGGAACAAGTTCATGCAACCGGATGAAGATGCACCTTTTGGACGCCACTTGAAGGAAGTTACTAGGCACCTGAACATCGGAATACCAAGCTTCATCGGGACCTACATCGCCACTCTACCAGAGGATGAGCGTTGGATGATTCAAGTTCAAGTTCCAGGAAGGACGTTCATGCCAGTCACTGAGCCCATAGAGTTTTCCTTTGATGCACCAACCTGGAGTCTAGGAAAGAGCATGGCAGCTCACATCACCATGGGACGCATTGGAGAAGTTTACCACAAGGATCTCAAGGATACTATCTACCAGATTTGTGGCGCCGAGATGAGCAAAGGGAGATAATCAGCACCAGAAAGGATAGATCCATTGCAGCTTTCATCCAGGAGTTAAACCAACACATTCGTCGCTAGGAGACCAGATGTGTGCAGGCATGATGGATCTGAAGAAGGCAATGCCCAAGATCACGGAGCTGGAGGAAGAACTCAAGTCTACACGCGATGGATATGAGGAGGAAATGACGATACTCATGGAGAAGAATGACGATCTGATAAGGAAACTAGGAGTATTCATGGGAGACCCCGCGCTAGGAGGAGAAGACGACAATTCCATTCATTCATCGGAGGACTACATCATCATCGACGACACCGACTCAGACCCAGACGATAGTGATGATGACTATGTTGATGAAGCTGGAGCAGATATCATGGAGTCTTCCACCGATCAAGATTTCTAGTCGACCACCATAACAGTAGTAGCATTCCCCCATGTATATAGTATAGTCCAAGCACTTTTGTAACGATAGTTAGACCGATGTATGCCCTTGTTTGATTTGATTGAAGTTATTTGTTTGTGTTTGTCTCATGAGCATATGGGTAGTGTTTTCCCCTAGACCTCTTTCTGTTCTATTTTCTCATCTTTTCTAAACCCATCAGATGCCTCCGAGACGCGACAATGGTTTTGCTTTCCCACTGGAGCTCACTCAGTTGATCCAGTAGCAGAATACCCTGATGCAGCTACTAGTCCACTCAGAATCAGGGGAACAACAACAACAATAACCCGCCACCACCACCTTTTGATCACTTAGCCTGTTTCCTAAGGCTAAATCCGCCGGTGTTCTCCAGTAGCACTGAGCCGATAGTTTCAGATGATTGGCTCCACAAGATTGGAAGGGAGTTGACCACTACAGGATGCACAGATGCGGAGAGAGTGTGTTTTGCCGCACATCAGCTTGATGGACCCGCATCATCATGGTGGGAGAATTTCACAGCCACTTACCCTGTCGACACTGTCACATGGGATCAGTTTCAGCAGGCTTTCCGCACTGCCCATGTTTCAGCAGGACCTATGGCCATGAAGAAGCGCGAGTTTCACAACTTGCGCCAAGGAGGATGCTCAGTAGTCCAGTATGTGGATGATTTTAGTAAGTTAGCATGTTATGCCCCAAATGACGGATCTACGGATGCAGCAAAGCAGGAGAAGTTTTTGGAAGGACTGAATGATGAGCTGAGCATGCAGTTGATGGTGGCAACCTTCAACAACTACCAGGAGTTGGTAGATAGATCTCTCATGATTGAAGGGAAGCAGCAGCATATTGACAACCGCAAGAGGAAGTATGGACAAGGGAAGTACAATTCTGGAGCTCAGCAGAGGCCTCGTTTTACCCCGAACTCGGGGGGACCCCTTCACCATAACCATGGAGGTCACAATCACAATGGAGGGAGTTCGCACCACCATAGTGGCCCCAAGAATGGGAATGGGAATGGAGGAAGCAACGACCAGAGCCGTTCCAACCCAGCAACGCCCGCCAAGAAGGATCTAAGTCACATTACTTGCTACAAGTGCCAGAAGACTAGACATTATGCCAATGAATATCCTGAAGCTAAGAATGGAAACAATAATGGAAGCTCTGGGAAGAAGCCTAACCCTTTCAATAGGGGACAAGTGGACCACATTAACGTGGAGGAGGTTGAAGCACAGCCGAAGGCAGTAATAGGTAAGTTTTTGGTTAAGACATTTACTGCAATTGTTCTTTTTGATACTGGTGCATCACATTCATACATATCAAGGGGATTTGTGGATAAGTATAAACTGCCCACCAAAGTTCTTAGAACACCTATGTTAGTAAGCTCGCTAGGAGCGGAGCATATGGCAAGCCAAGGATGTTTTCAGATGCCATTGACCATAGGTAGGCATGTTTTCCTCTCAGACCTGATAATTCTGGAGTCGCAAGGTTTGGATGTGATTTTGGGTATGGATTGGCTATTGATGTATGGAGGAAACATAGATTTCCCCAGTAAGTCAATTATGCTTACCACCCCAGAAGGTAGGAGGATGAAGTATGTATCCCGGCATGTACCGAAGAGGACTCAAGTGAATTCCTTATCAGGAGTTGTACAGGAGGAAGTACCAGTGGTGAAGGATTTCCCTAATGTATTCCCAGAAGAGTTTCCAGGCATGCCACCGGATAGAGAATTGACTTTTTGATTGAGATTTTCCCAGGCACAGGGCCAATATCTAAGAGACGGTACAGGATGCCCGCAAAGGATTTGGAGGAAATTAAGAAGCAGATTAACGAGTTACTGGATAAAGGATATATTCACCCAAGTTCGTCACCTTGGGGATCACCAATACTTCTAGTGGAGAAGAAGGATGGGACGTTGAGGATGGTTGTTGATTATCGTGGATTGAATGAAGTAACAATCAAGAACAAGTACCCACTGCCAATGATCAATGATTTGTTTGACCAGTTACAAGGAGCTAAAGTATTTTCCAAGATCGATCTGCGATCAGGATACCACCAGCTGAAGATTCGAGAGCAGGATATACCTAAGATAGCTTTTACCACAAGGTACGGGCTATATGAGTATACCGTTATGTCATTTGGTATGATTAACGAACCTGCGTATTTCATGAATATGATGAACAAGGTGTTTATGGAGTTTTTGGATAAGTTTGTCGTGGTGTTCATTGATGATATTTTGGTCTACTCGAAGAATGAAGAGGAGCATAAGGAGCATTTGTGTTTGGTACTTGGAAAGCTCAAAGAACATCAGTTATATGCCAAATTCAGTAAGTGTGAGTTTTGGTTGAATGAAGTTGGATTCCTCGGACATGTTATATCCGGAGAGAAGGAATAGCAGTAGACCCCACCAAGGTTGTCACTGTGAAAAATTGGGAAGCACCCACGTCAGTTGGAGAGATCCGGAGTTTCCTTGGACTCGCAAGATACTACTGAAGGTTCATTGAGAATTTCTCAAAGATTGCAAAGCCCATGACGGAGTTGTTGAAGAAGGACACCAAGTTCTAATGGACTGAGGAATGTGAGTCCAATTTTCAGGAGTTGAAGAAACGTTTGGTTACAGCCCCAGTGTTGATTCTTCAAAATCAACGCAAGGATTATCAAGTGTGTTGCGATGCTTCTCGTTGAGGACTTGGAGCAGTACTTATGTAGGAGGGAAGGGTTGTTTCATATGTCTCACGACAGCTTAAACCCCATGAGTTAAATTATGCTACCCATGATTTGGAGTTAGCAGCAGTAGTGCATGCATTGAAGACTTGGAGACACTTTCTCATCGGAAACCATTGTGAGGTGTACACGGATCACAAGAGTTTGAAGTATATCTTCATGCAGAAGGAGTTGAATCTCAGGCAAAGGAGATGGTTGGAGCTCATCAAGGATTATGATATGAGATTTCATTATCATCCCGGAAATGCTAATGTAGTAGCTGATGTAGGGGAACGTTGCATAAAATAAAATTTTCCTACGTTCACCAAGATCAATCTATGAGTTCATTTAGCAACGAGAGAGAGAGATGCATCTACATACCACTTGTAGATCGCGTGCGGAAGCATTCAAGAGAACGGGGCTGAGGGAGTCGTTCTCGTCGTGATCCTATCACCGGAGATCCTAGCGCCGAACGGACGGCACCTCCGCGTTCAACACACGTACGGTCAGCATGACGTCTCCTCCGTCTTGATCCAGCAAGGGGGAAGGAGAGGTTGATGAAGATCCAGCAGCATGACAGCGTGGTGGTGGATGCAGCAGGACTCCGACAGGGCTTCGCCAAGCAACTGCGGGAGGAGGAAGAGGTGTAGCAGGGGGAGGGAGGCGCCCAGACTCAGGTGCGGCTGCCCTCCCTCCCCCCTCCTTTATATAGGCCCCCTGGGGGGGCGCCGGCCCTGGAGATGGGAATCTCCCAAGGGGGCGGCGGCCAGGGGGGTGGAGTGCCCCCCAAGGCCAGTGGTGCGCCCCCACCCTAGGGTTTCCAACCCTAGGCGCAGGGGGGGCCCAAGGGGGGCGCACCAGCCCACTAGGGGCTGGTTTCCCTCCCACCTCAGCCCACGGGGCCCTCCGGGATAGGTGGCCCCACCCGGTGGAACCCCGGGACCCTTCCGGTGGTCCCGGTACAATACCGGGTGACCCCGAAACTTTCCCGATGGCCGAAACAGCACTTCCTATATATAATTCTTTACCTCCGGACCATTCCAGAACTCCTCGTGACGTCCGGGATCTCATCCGGGACTCCGAACAACATTCGATTTGCTGCATACTCATATTCATACAACCCTAGCGTCACTGAACCTTAAGTGTGTAGACCCTACGGGTTCGGGAGACATGTAGACATGACCGAGACGGCTCTCTGGTCAATAACCAACAGCGGGATCTGGATACCCATGTTGGCTCCCACATACTCCTCGATGATCTCATCGGATGAACCACGATGTCGAGGATTCAAGCAACCCCGTATACTATTCCCTTTGTCAGACGGTATGTTACTTGCCCGAGATTCGATCGTCGGTATCCCAATACCTCGTTCAATCTCGTTGCCGGCAAGTCACTTTACTCATACCGTAATGCATGATCCCGTGACCAGACACTTGGTCACTTTGAGCTCATTATGATGATGCACTACCGAGTGGGCCCAGTGATACCTCTCCGTAATACGGAGTGACAAATCCCAGTCTCGATCCGTGTCAACCCAACAGACACTTTCGGAGATACCTGTAGTGCACCTTTATAGTCACCCAGTTACGTTGTGACGTTTGGTACACCCAAAGCACTCCTACGGTATCCGGGAGTTACACGATCTCATGGTCTAAGGAAGAGATACTTGACATTGGAAAAGCTCTAGCAAAACGAACTACACGATCTTGTGCTATGCTTAGGATTGGGTCTTGTCCATCACATCATTCTCCTAATGATGTGATCCCGTTATCAACGACATCCAATGTCCATAGTCAGGAAACCATGACTATCTGTTGATCAACGAGCTAGTCAACTAGAGGCTCACTAGGGACATGTTGTGGTCTAAGTATTCACACGTGTATTACGATTTCCGGATAATACAATTATAGCATGAATAAAAGACAACTATCATGAACAAAGAAATATAATAATAATCCTTTTATTATTGCCTCTAGGGCATATTTCCAACAGTCTCCCACTTGCACTAGAGTCAATAATCTAGTTACATTGTGATGAATCGAACACCCATAGAGTTCTGGTGTTGATCATGTTTTGCTCGCGGAAGAGGTTTAGTCAACGGATCTGCGACATTCAGATCCGTATGTACTTTGCAAATATCTATGTCTCCATCTTGAACATTTTCACGGATGGAGTTGAAACGACGCTTGATGTGCCTGGTCTTCTTGTGAAACCTGGGCTCCTTGGCAAGGGCAATAGCTCCAGTGTTGTCACAGAAGAGAGTGATTGGCCCCGACGCATTGGGTATGACTCCTAGGTCGGTGATGAACTCCTTCATCCATATTGCTTCATGCGCTGCCTCCGAGGCTGCCATGTACTCCGCTTCACATGTAGATCCCGCCACGACGCTCTGCTTGCAACTGCACCAGCTCACTGCTCCACGATTCAACATATACACGTATCCGGTTTGTGACTTAGAGTCATCCAGATCTGTGTCGAAGCTAGCGTCGACGTAACCCTTTACGACGAGCTCTTCGTCACCTCCATAAACGAGAAACATGTCCTTTGTCCTTTTCAGGTACTTCAGGATATTCTTGACCGCTGTCCAGTGTTCCTTGCCGGGATTACTTTGGTACCTTCCTACCAAACTTACGGCAAGGTTTACATCAGGTCTGGTACACAGCATGGCATACATAATAGATCCTATGGCTGAGGCATAGGGGATGACACTCATCTCTTCTTTATCTTTTGCCGTGGTCGGGCATTGAGCCGAGCTCAATCTCACACCTTGCAATACAGGCAAGAACCCTTTCTTGGACTGATCCATTTTGAACTTCTTCAAAATCTTATCAAGGTATGTGCTTTGTGAAAGACCTATGAGGCGTCTCGATCTATCCCTATAGATCTTGATGCCTAATATGTAAGCAGCTTCTCCAAGGTCCTTCATTGAAAAACACTTATTCAAGTAGGCCTTAATGCTGTCCAAGAATTCTATATCATTTCCCATCAAAAGTATGTCATCTACATATAATATGAGAAATGCTACAGAGCTCCCACTCACTTTCTTGTAAACGCAGGCTTCTCCATAAGTCTGCATAAACCCAAACGCTTTGATCATCTCATCAAAGCGAATGTTCCAACTCCGAGATGCTTGCACCAGCCCATAAATGGATCGCTGGAGCTTGCATACTTTGTTAGCATTCTTAGGATCGACAAAACCTTCCGGCTGCATCATATACAGCTCTTCCTTAAGATAACCGTTAAGGAATGCCGTTTTGACGTCCATCTGCCATATCTCATAATCATAGTATGCGGCAATTGCTAACATGATTCGGACGGACTTAAGCTTCGCTACGGGAGAGAAAGTCTCATCGTAGTCAACCCCTTGAACTTGTCGATAACCCTTAGCAACAAGTCGAGCTTTATAGATGGTGACATTACCATCCGCGTCCGTCTTCTTCTTAAAGATCCATTTGTTTTCTATCGCTCGCCGATCATCGGGCAAGTCAGTCAAAGTCCATACTTTGTTTTCATACATGGATTCTATCTCGGATTGCATGGCTTCTAGCCATTTGTTGGAATCTGGGCCCGCCATCGCTTCTTCATAGTTCGAAGGTTCACCGTTGTCTAACAACATGATTTCCAGGACAGGGTTGCCATACCACTCTGGTGTGGAACGTGTCCTCGTGGACCTACGAAGTTCAGTAGCAACTTGATCCGAAGTACCTTGATCATCATCATTAATTTCCTCTCCAGTCGGTGTAGGCACCACAGGAACATTTTCCTGAGCTGCACTACTTTCCGGTTCAAGAGGTAGTACTTCATCGAGTTCTACTTTCCTCCCACTTACTCCTTTCGAGAGAAACTCTTTTTCCAGAAAGGATCCGTTCTTGGCAACAAAGATCTTGCCTTCGGATCTAAGGTAGAAGGTATACCCAATGGTTTCCTTGGGGTATCCTATGAAGACGCATTTTTCCGACTTGGGTTCGAGCTTTTCAGGTTGAAGTTTCTTGACATAAGCATCGCATCCCCAAACTTTTAGAAACGACAGCTTAGGTTTCTTCCCAAACCATAATTCATACGGTGTCGTCTCAACGGATTTAGACGGTGCCCTATTTAAAGTGAATGTAGCTGTCTCTAGAGCGTATCCCCAAAATGATAGCGGTAAATCGGTAAGAGACATCATAGATCGCACCATATCCAATAGAGTGCGATTACGACGTTCGGACACACCGTTACGCTGAGGTGTTCCAGGCGGCGTGAGTTGTGAAACGATTCCACATTTTCTTAAGTGCGTACCAAATTCGTGACTTAAATATTCTCCTCCACGATCCGATCGTAAGAATTTTATCTTTCGGTCACGTTGATTCTCTACTTCATTCTGAAATTCCTTGAACTTTTCAAAGGTCTCAGACTTGTGTTTCATCAAGTAGACATACCCATATCTACTTAAGTCATCAGTGAGAGTGAGAACATAACGATATCCTCCGCGAGCCTCAACGCTCATTGGACCACACACATCAGTATGTATGATTTCCAATAAGTTGGTTGCTCGCTCCATTGTTCCGGAGAACGGAGTCTTGGTCATTTTGCCCATGAGGCATGGTTCGCATGTGTCAAATGATTCATAATCGAGAGACTCTAAAAGTCCATCAGCATGGAGCTTCTTCATGCGCTTGACACCAATGTGACCAAGGCGGCAGTGCCACAAGTATGTGGGACTATCGTTATCAACTTTACATCTTTTGGTATTCACACTATGAATATGTGTAACATTACGTTCGAGATTCATTAAGAATAAACCATTGACCATCGGGGCATGACCATAAAACATATCTCTCATATAAATAGAACAACCATTATTCTCGGATTTAAATGAGTAGCCATCTCGTATTAAACGAGATCCAGATACAATGTTCATGCTCAAACTTGGCACTAAATAACAATTATTGAGGTTTAAAACTAATCCCGTAGGTAAATGTAGAGGTAGCGTGCCGACGGCGATCACATCGACCTTGGAACCATTCCCGACGCGCATCGTCACCTCGTCCTTCGCCAGTCTCCGCTTATTCCGCAGCTCCTGCTGTGAGTTACAAATGTGAGCAACGGCACCGGTATCAAATACCCAGGAGTTACTACGAGTACTGGTAAGGTACACATCAATTACATGTATATCACATATACCTTTAGTGTTGCCGGCCTTCTTGTCCGCTAAGTATTTGGGGCAGTTCCGCTTCCAGTGACCCTTCCCTTTGCAATAAAAGCACTCAGTCTCAGGCTTGGGTCCATTCTTTGACTTCTTCCCGGCAACTGGCTTACCGGGCGCGGCAACATCTTTGCCGTCCTTCTTGAAGTTCTTCTTACCCTTGCCCTTCTTGAACTTAGTGGTCTTATTGACCATCAACACTTGATGTTCTTTCTTGATTTCAACCTCTGCTGACTTCAGCATTGAAAATACTTCAGGAATGGTCTTCACCATCCCCTGCATATTGTAGTTCATCACAAAGCTCTTGTAGCTCGGTGGGAGCGACTGAAGGATTCTGTCAATGACCGCCTCGTCCGGGAGGTTGATCTCCAGCTGGGACAGGCGGTTGTGCAACCCAGACATTTTGAGTATGTGCTCACTGACAGAACTGTTTTCCTCCATCTTACAACTATAGAACTTGTCGGAGACTTCATATCTCTCGACCCGGGCATGAGCTTGAAAAACCATTTTCAGCTCCTCGAACATCTCATATGCTCCGTGTTGCTCAAAACGCTTTTGGAGCCCCGGTTCTAAGCTGTAAAGCATGCCGCACTGAACGAGGGAGTAATCATCAGCACGTGACTGCCAAGCGTTCATAACGTCTTGGTTCTCTGGGATGGGTGCTTCACCTAGCGGTCCTTCTAGGACATATGCTTTCTTGGCTGCTATGAGGATGATCCTCAGGTTCCGGACCCAGTCCGAATAGTTGCTGCCATCATCTTTCAGCTTGGTTTTCTCTAGGAACGCGTTGAAGTTCATGTTGACATGAGCGTTGGCCATTTGATCTACAAGACATATTTTGCAAAGATTTTAGACTAAGTTCATGATAATTAAGTTCATCTAATCAAATTATTTAATGAACTCCCACTCAGATTTGACATCCCTCTAGTCATCTAAGTGTTACACGATCCGAGTCGACTAGGCCGTGTCCGATCATCACGTGAGACGGACTAGTCATCATCGGTGAACATCTCCATGTTGATCGTATCTTCCATACGACTCATGTTCGACCTTTCGGTCTCTTGTGTTCCGAGGCCATGTCTGTACATGCTAGGCTCGTCAAGTTAACCCTAAGTGTTTATGCATGTGTAAAACTGTCTTACACCCGTTGTATGTGAACGTAAGGATCTATCACACCCGATCATCACGTGGTGCTTCGAAACGACGAACTTTAGCAACGGTGCACAGTTAGGGGGAACACTTTCTTGAAATTATTATAAGGGATCATCTTATTTACTACCGCCGTTCTAAGTAAACAAGATGCATAAAACATAATAAACATCACATGCAATTATATAAAGTAGTGACATGATATGGCCAATATCATATAGCTCCTTCGATCTCCATCTTCGGGGCTCCATGATCATCTTCGTCACCGGCATGACACCATGATCTCCATCATCATGATCTCCATCATCGTGCCTCCATGAAGTTGCTCGCCAACTATTACTTCTACTACTATAGCTAACGGTTTAGCAATAAAGTAAAGTAATTACATGGCGTTAAATCATTGACACGCAGGTCATACAATAATTAAGACAACTCCTATGGCTCCTGCCGGTTGTCATACTCATCGACATGCAAGTCGTGATTCCTATTACAAGAACATGATCTCATACATCACAATATATCATTCATCATTCATCACAACTTCTGGCCATATCACATCACATGACAATTGCTGCAAAAACAAGTTAGACGTCCTCTAATTGTTGTTGCATCTTTTACGTGGCTGCAATTGGGTTCTAGCAAGAACGTTTTCTTACCTACGAATAACCACAACGTGATTTTGTCAACTTCTATTTACCCTTCATAAGGACCCTTTTCATCGAATCCGCTCCAACTAAAGTAGGAGAGACAGACACCCGCTAGCCACCTTATGCAACTAGTGCATGTCAGTCGGTGGAACCTGTCTCACGTAAGCGTACGTGTAAGGTCGGTCCGGGCCGCTTCATCCCACAATACCGCTGAAGCAAGAAAAGACTAGTAGTGGCAAGCAAGTTGACAAGATCTACGCCCACAACAGATTTGTGTTCTACTCGTGCAATAGAGAACTACGCATAGACCTAGCTCATGATGCCACTGTTGGGGAACGTTGCATAAAATAAAAATTTTCCTACGTTCACCAAGATCAATCTATGAGTTCATCTAGCAACGAGAGAGAGAGATGCATCTACATACCACTTGTAGATCGCGTGCGGAAGCGTTCAAGAGAACGGGGTTGAGGGAGTCGTTCTCGTCGTGATCCTATCACCGGAGATCCTAGCGCCGAACGGACGGCACCTCCGCGTTCAACACACGTACGGTCAGCGTGACGTCTCCTCCGTCTTGATCCAGCAAGGGGGAAGGAGAGGTTGATGAAGATCCAGCAGCACGACGGCGTGGTGGTGGATGCAGCAGGACTCCGGCAGGGCTTCGCCAAGCAACTGCGGGAGGAGGAAGAGGTGTAGCAGGGGGAGGGAGGCGCCAAGACTCAGGGTGCGGCTGCCCTCCCTCCCCCCTCCTTTATATAGGCCCCCAGGGGGGCGCCGGCCCTGGAGATCAAATCTCCCAAGGGGGGGGGGCGGCGGCCAGGGGGGTGGAGTGCCCCCCAAGGCAAGTGGTGCGCCCCCCCACCCTAGGGTTTCCAACCCTAGGCGCAGGGGGGCCCAAGGGGGGGCGCACCAGCCCACTAGGGGCTGGTTCCCTCCCACTTCAGCCCACGGGGCCCTCCGGGATAGGTGGCCCCACCCGGTGGACCCCCGGGACCCTTCCGGTGGTCCCGGTACAATACCGGGTGACCCCGAAACTTTCCCGATGGCCGAAACAGCACTTCCTATATATAATTCTTTACCTCCGGACCATTCCGGAACTCCTCGTGACGTCCGGGATCTCATCCGGGACTCCGAACAACATTCGGTTTGCTGCATACTCATATTCATACAACCCTAGCGTCACCGAACCTTAAGTGTGTAGACCCTACGGGTTCGGGAGACATGCAGACATGACCGAGACGGCTCTCCGGTCAATAACCAACAGCGGGATCTGGATACCCATGTTGGCTCCCACATACTCCTCGATGATCTCATCGGATGAACCACGATGTCGAGGATTCAAGCAACCCCGTATACTATTCCCTTTGTCAGACGGTATGTTACTTGCCCGAGATTCGATCGTCGGTATCCCAATACCTCGTTCAATCTCGTTGCCGGCAAGTCACTTTACTCGTACCGTAATGCATGATCCCGTGACCAGACACTTGGTCACTTTGAGCTCATTATGATGATGCACTACCGAGTGGGCCCAGTGACACCTCTCCGTAATACGGAGTGACAAATCCCAGTCTCGATCCGTGTCAACCCAACAGACACTTTCAGAGATACCTGTAGTGCACCTTTATAGTCACCCAGTTACGTTGTGACGTTTGGTACACCCAAAGCACTCCTACGGTATCCGGGAGTTACACGATCTCATGGTCTAAGGAAGATATACTTGACATTGGAAAAGCTCTAGCAAAATGAACTACACGATCTTTGTGCTATGCTTAGGATTGGGTCTTGTCCATCGCATCATTCTCCTAATGATGTGATCCCGTTATCAACGACACCCAATGTCCATAGTCAGGAAACCATGACTATCTGTTGATCAACGAGCTAGTCAACTAGAGGCTCGCTAGGGACGTGTTGTGGTCTAAGTATTCACACGTGTATTATGATTTCCGGATAATACAATTATAGCATGAATAAAAGACAACTATCATGAACAAAGAAATATAATAATAATCCTTTTATTATTGCCTCTAGGGCATATTTCCAACAGCTGATGCATTGAGTCACAAGAGACATGTCAATACATTAATGACCGGAGAGTTGCCCAAGGAGTTAGCAGAGGATCTTCGCAAGATAAGTTTGGAAATAGTTCCGAGAGGCTATGTAGCAGCATTGGAAATTCAGTCTACTTTGATGGATAAGATCAGGGAAGCTTAGAAGACGGACAAGGAGATCGCCAAGATAAAGGAAAGGATAAGCAAGGGAAAGGCCAAAGGATTTCTTGAGGATGAGAACGATACTTATGGTTTGAGGATCGAGTATATGTGCCTAATGACCCGAGATCAGGAAGTTGATTCTGCAAGGAGGCCCATGATTCACCGTATTCGATTCACCCAGGAAACACCAAGATGTATCTGGATTTGAAGGAAAGTTTTGGGAGGACCGGAATGAAGAAGGATATTGTGGAATATGTAGCAGTATGTGATGTATGTCAGAGAGTGAAGGCAGAGCATCAGAAGCCAGCATGATTATTACATCCATTGCCGATACCCGAATGGAAGTGGGACCAGCTAGGCATGGACTTTATCACGGGATTTCTAGGACTCGTTCAGGCTATGACTCGATATGGGTTGTAGTCGATCGTTTGACGAAGGTAGCTCATTTCATCCCAGTCAATACCACTTACACCAGTGCTCAGTTGGCAAAGATATACATGACCAGGATCATATGTCTGCATGGAGTTCCGAGGACCATTGTATCAGATAGAGGAACCTAGTTTACCCCAAAGTTCTGGAATCAGTTGCATGAAACCCTAGGTACCAGGCTAGAGTCCAGTACATCTTTTCATCCAAAGACAGATGGACAGACCAAGAGAGTCAATCAGATTCTGGAGGACATGTTGAGAGCTTGTGTGCTAGATTATGGATCTAGTTGGGACGACAATTTGCCGTATGCAGAGTTCTCTTACAACAACAGCTATCAAGCCAGTTTGAAGATGGTCCCTTTTGAAGCCCTATACGGAAGGAGGTGCGGGACACCATTATTGTGGGATGAAGTAGGAGATCGTCAGTTGTTTGGACCAGATTTGATTAAGGAATCAGAAGAGAAAGTTAAACTTATCCGCGACAGACTCAAAGTAGCCCAGTCCAGGCAGAAGAGCTATGCGGATTCTAAACGCAAGGAGACAATTACGAAGTTGGAGATAGAGTATATCATCGTGTGTCCCCACTTCGAGGAGTTAAACATTTTAGAGTTAAGGGAAAGTTAGCACCATGTTTTGTGGGACCATACAAAGTTTTGGAACGTATGGGAGAAGTTGCTTACAAATTGGAATTGCCCAAAGGATTGTTAGGAGTTCATGATGTGTTCCATGTTTCCTAGTTGAAGAAGTGCCACACAGAGATGGTTGATATCCCTCTGAGAGACACAGTGCCACTAGAAGCGATTCAGTTGGATAGTGATTTGACCTATGAGGAGAAACCAATGAAGATTTTCGAGTTTGCCAGCTGAGTCACACGCAGCAAGGTTATCAAGTTCTGCAAAGTTCAGTGCAGCCACCATATCAAAGATGAAGCCACCTGGGAACAAGAGGAAGCTACAGAAGGACCACCCTCACCTATTTTCTAGCCAACCCGAATCTCGGGCGAGATTCATCTTAAGGGGGGTAGGTTTTTAACATCCCAAATTTTCAATTTGGAATGTTATACCTTAGATCATCATTGCATATCATATTTTGTTGTATTTTGGCTAGATCCTAGAAATTCTACGCAATTCAAGGACCAGCGGAGAGATTGGGCATTTCATTATTTTCATATTTGAGTTTTCTCAAATTTTGAAATAAGGATCATTTGGTTTTACTTATTTTTCTTTCCTAATATTTCGAAAATAAAAATATATGAAGGGCGATAATATGACTTCTCCAAAATAAATGAAATATTAGAGGAAAAATATTAAAATCAAATAAGTAGTTTTATTTGGATTTGCTTCCAATTTTATTTGACTTAGAAAAATTGCACGTTTTGAAAACTGCATTTTTAGGCCAAGAAAATGTTCATCTTGTTCTAAATATTTCATTTAAACGGTTGAAATTTTGTTTTGGCATTTGTAGGTTTTTATTTTATTTTTCTAGGATTTGTTTTCGGCGGAATCTTATTTAAAAAAATCTTCCGTTCGGAATGACCGGGCCGAAGCCCAGCCGGCCCAAGCCGCTCGCCAAATCTGAGCAGGAGTCCTGCCCCGCGCCGCCGCTTGCCGTGGCTGAGCCGGCCAGCCTCGCCGCCCTGCCTCCTTCCCCAAGCCACCAGCCCCTCCTCCTTAAATAGCGCCGCCGCCGACCCCCACCACCACACGACCAACCCGCGCCGCCAGCCCCACAGCCTAGCGCTGCCGCTCGCCGCTGCGGCTGCCGTGTCTCGCCAGAGCCGCCGCCGATCCGATCCGGATCCGCCGATTTTTTTCGGTTTAGGTAAAAACCGACCGGTTTTTATTTAAACCCTAGTTTCTTTTTTTTCAGATTAGATCGAATTTTTTTCGGTTTAGTTATTTAGCGAATGCCTGTTCGTTCGTCCGTTTTAACGAATAGTGTTCACTCATTAGCCGTAGACAGCGAACGTTCGTTGGTTAGCATGTTCGTCAGTTTTTCTTTTTCCAGGGTTTTTCCGTGATTATTTTGATCACGATTTCAGCCCAGATCTTAGTTTTAGTTTATCTTTTCACTCATTTGTCGGAATTAGGCGATTCAAGTGCCTAGATCTTCGTCTCGAAGCCTTCTTTCTATACAACCAACTTCAACAAGATTTTGGTACTGTAAAATTTGACATTAGTCCAGATTAGTAATCATATCTTGTTTCTTTCGCAGTTTGAGTTTCGTTGCTCCGTTTGATTTGATTCTTTTTGCAAATCGAAGTTCTTCAGTTGAACTTTATGGTTAGATCTTCTTATTTGAGTTTTACCCATGCATTTAGTTGAGTACTTATGTATGATATTGCTTGATTGTGATAGAATTTCTGGAGTGCGAAGCATTCTATGACGAGTCTCTAGGTTTTGTGGATCATCAGCAAGGCAAGTAATACTTTGATCATACCCCTTTATTACCCAGTTTTTATGCATTAGTTTCAATCCTCAAACAAATTCATGATTAGGATCCGAATAACATGTGGGTTTGGGAAGTAGTTGATGAGGTAGAACCTATTGCCATGTTTATTATCAAACCTTTGGGAGTTACATCTATGTTATGCTTAGGATTGTCATCCTATGCTCGTAGACATGGATTGGGTGAGTGTATCCATGACAGATGTGAGTATTGTTATTTAATGGTTAACTTAAGGTGGCTACTTAAATACACATCTGGGTGGATTGAGGCACCTGGGGAACACAGTGTTGCCTTTTTTTGGAAATCCCGGGGTTACCGTGTGATTATCCTATGGACTGCCACCCAAGCTCAAAGGGATCATAAGATTATTCATGCTAGAAACTTCCGTGTGCAGCCACAAGCTATTATGGGCTCTAGCATAGTTAAGTAAGTTGCAAGACCTCTTTCAGTGGTGGGCTAGCAGATGTAGGGGAAAGTAGGTGTAACTGTCCAACCAGAGTAAAGAGTTATTGTTTCAGAAAGACTGTGTCTCGATTCTCCGATCATGGGTGTATTCGAGTCTTGTGGGGAAAAGTGCGCAAACCTCTATAGAGTGTATAAACTAATCATGGTTAGCCGTGTCCCTGGTTATGGACATCTTGAGTATCTAGTTCTTGGATTATCATGTTGATCTCATCACTCTTAATATAATTTGATTGGGTTTAATGATGATGCTTAATTGGGATTGAGTTGGAGAAACCTTCTCAATGTTTAACAACCACCATGATAGTTGAACAAAATTTTATTCCTTTGTTGTAGGGAAAATTGGCTTTATGCAAAACAGTAACCATAGAGCTTTCCACCAGCCATATATGCATGTAGTGATAGCAATTATTATGTTCATTACTCTAGGTGTTACATTGCCAGCATATTCAATGTGCTGACCCGTTTTGGGCTCCAATGTTCCTTTGCAGACTTTTCAAACGACGAGTAAGGTGCCTTAGGTCGTGATCTTTCACTCAGTGATGCCGTTGGAGTTGATGGACTCACTTTATCTTCCAAGCCTTTCGTTGTTATCGATTTTAGATGGCCTTAAGCCATATTTATTGTAATAAGTTTTCTTTTGAGACTATTCGATGTAATAAGTGTGTGATTGCTACTCTGTTATAAATCCTCAAGTACCGTGTGTGTAAGCATTATCGATCCAGGGATGACACTGATGCACATAGATCAGACTGTTTGAGGTCTAGTCACTACACAAGAAGAACTGATCAAAAACTTCTCTATGGACGAGATTAAAGAGGATGTCTTTTCCATGGAAAGGAATAAAAGTCCAGGGCCTGATGGGTTTGCTATTGAATTTTATCAGAACTTCTGGGATATGGTTAAAAATGATCTAAAAAGAATTCTAGATGATTTTCACAGGGGTGTGGTTGATTTAGCTATGCTTAACTATGGAATTATTACTCTGGTTCCTAAAGTTAAGGATGCTAAACAGATTAAAAATTCAGACCTATATGTGTGTTAAATGTTAGTTTCAAAATCATTACTAAAGTCTTAATGAACAAACTTAGTAAGGTAGTCAATCCTATAATATCACCCATTCAAACTGCCTTTGTTAAAGGTAGATATATCATGGAGGGAGTGGTTACTTTGCATGAGGCCTTGAATTCAATTCATACAAAAAACAGAATGCTATGCTGTTTAAAGTTGATTTTGAAAAAGCATATGACAAAATTAAGTGGCCTTTTGTCCACAAAATGCTCAAGTTGAAAAACTTCCCTGATAAGTGGTGTGACTGGGTGATGCACACCATGAGGGGGGTCAGGTGGGGTGAAAGTTAATGATAATGTGTGCCATTTTTTCAAAACTTTTAAAGGACTTAGGCAAGGGGATTCTCTCTCCCCTTCGTTGTTTGACCTAGCTCTGGATGCCCTAGCTATAATAATGGATAAGGCTAGAACAGAAGGTTGCATTAAAGGGGTACTTACTAAAATTCATGAGAATGGGGTTAATATGTTGCAATATGCTGATGATACTATATTCCTGATACAAGATGATGAGGAATCAGCCAGAAAAACTTAAAATTCATATTGACTGCCTTTGAACAAATGTCAGGGTTGACAATTAATTTTCATAAAAGTGACATTTACCTTTTTGGGGAAGCTAAAAGTAAGAGAAATTTATATCAAGAGATCTTCACATGTGCCCCGGGAGAAATGCCTTTGAAATATTTAGGTTTACCAATACATAATAAAAGAATTAGGAATAGTATGTGGAGAAATGTGACTGAAAATTTTGAAAAAAGATGTGCCTGCTGCCAGGGCAGATTGCTCAATATTGCTAGCAGAGTCACACTGGTGCAATCATGTTTAACAAATATTCCCATTTATATGATGCCTTTTTACCTACTCCCTGCTGGAGTTAGGAAAAAAGTTGACTTTTACAGAGCTAGATTAGTGTGGCAAGCAGAACAAGATAAAAAGAAGTATCATCTAGTTAACTGGAAAACTTGTTGTTTTGTAAAACAACAAGGTGGGCTGGGAATAACAAATCTTGAGACCTTTAATATTGCTTTGCTTACTAAATGGATTTGGAAACTTGAGGCTGAAAAAGGGCTCTGGCAAGATATTATTAAATCTAAATATCTCATAGACAAATGCCTTTCTGGAGTCAAAAACATAAAAGGAGATTCACAATTCTGGTCTAGCCTACTAAAAATTAGGGGGTTGCTCTTCCCTCATCAAGAAAAAACTTGGTGATGGTAGAAATTCAAGGTTCTGCGAAGACTGGTGGGTGGATGATAAACCTTTGAAGGAGGCTTATCCCTATATTCCATTAGTAATGATAGGGAAATTACTGTCAGAGGAGTGATAGATAAAGGTTGGGGGGTTATGTCTTTCAGAAGAACAATTTGTGGAGAATATGAAAATCTCTGGGATAGCTTAAAGAGGATATGTGAGGAAATAATAACGCATGGAGGGAGAGACAAACCCATGTGGATGCTGACTGCTAATAGGGAATTTTCTGTAAAATCTTTATATCTACATTTAGTTAAATCTGATGTTGGCTTTCCACATAAATTTCTGTGGAAAGTTAAAGTGCCTGCAAAAATCAAGTTTTTTCTTTGGCTCTTGAACAAGAAGAGTATTCTAACCAGAGATAACCTGTTGAAAAGGGGGTGGAAAGGAGACAAACACTGTGTGTTCTATGGAAAAGAAGAGAATATTGATCACTTGTTCTTTTCTTGCTCTGCTGCTAGACTTATTTGGAGTCTGGTAGGGTGTGCTTTTGACCTTAAAAAATTTCCAAAAGACATGGATAATTGTTTTGGAAACTAGTTAAACAATTTCAGCAAAAATGACAAGAAAATGGCCTTGATTGGTACATTTGCCCTCCTTTGGGTAATTTGGAATAGTAGGAATGATATTGTGTTTGGTAGAAAAAATATAAACGACCCGATTGGGATCGTTAAAAGAATGTGCAATTGGATCGCTGACTGGGCTATTTTGCAGAAAAAGGACCCAGGGGAAAGAACGCTGATGCTGGGGGCAAGGCTCATCGAACAGGTGGCAAGTGAAATTTATAAAGCTTCGCAGGGCTGGCGCTTCGGAGTTCCAAGGCTGCAAATGTGAAGCTTCGGGGAGAAGAATCTTCAGATTTTGTCATTTGTTGCATGTGTCTTCAGCTCGCCTCCTTTTGGATGGATTGTAATAAACTTTAGCGATGTCCTCGTAGTTGGTCTGGTCATTAGTTTATGTAGGGAGAGTTTACTCGCTGGCTAGGCTCTCTCCTCTATTTGCGTCATTTTATTTTGTTTGGCTTGTATCAGACTATTAGACTTGAATTTGGCTTTGGCTTGGTTTCTCTAACATTGTGTTTGGATGTCTATATTGGGGTCCTGAATTGGATTTCGTATTCCTCAACCACCAATTCGAGTGTTTGGCATGCCAGCGGAAATAATAGCCTGAAATCGATCCAATACAGCAATGAAATCAATCCCACGCGCCCAGGCCTCGCACGGTACTGAGCCCAACCCCTCCGATTTGGCTTGTACTCATGCCTCCCGCAAAAGAAAATGTTTCGCGGCCCGTCTTTTCTCCCCCGCTCGACTGAAGCAGCCACTCCCCACCCCGAGCGACGAGAGGAGGCGGCGCCGACAGGAAGCACCCGATGGCGGTCGTCCTCCTCACCCCCGCCGCAATTTCTCCTTCTCATGCCCTCCGCCGGCCCTTCTCCTCATCCCCTCGTCATCTCCTCTGCACATGGCTGCCACGACCTGGCTCTCCCCATCCGCCGCATCTCCTCTACCCATGGCTTCCACGGCCTGGCTCTCCCCATCCGCCACTGCTCCTTCTCCTCTTCCCGTGCTCCAGGGTGCGTCCCACTGGACCCCCTCTTCCTATGCCGCTGGTTCCCCATCTTCTTCGTGGTCAGCCGCCAATCGCGAGATCCCCTCGTCTGCCCTCTGTTCTTCCCCTCCCTGGGTCTTCCCTTGGGTCATTTTTTGCAGACTTTGCTTTACTGTAATCTTGTAAGTTTTTTCCGTTGTTGCGGTGTAATAGTTCTTGTAAATCCGAATCTTGTAAGTTTATCTGATAGTTACTTACTTGTAATCTGCCCTAGTAGAAAATTTCATGTATTTACAGCCATTCTTCTCATGAATTCTAGCCTTATGTAACAGTGTTATAATTTCTTCATGGAAGATAAATGTTAATGCTACATAATCAATTATACTCACACATTGTATAAATTTTGATTTGATGCATAATGAAAATGCAATTCCATAGCTTGCCATCCAAACCGAATTTGGTATTGAAACCTCCTTGTCATTCCATGAGCCAATTCCATGAGCATCCAAACAAGCGAATTCGTATTCGTGTCCATTACAATTTCCTCGTTGAATTGGAATTGAAATCAATTCAATACGGAGGTCTTCAATACAGACATCCAAACGCAACGTAATGGAAATTGGAGGGAAACCCTCTTTTGCTCAAAAATAATAATATTCCATTGGCCCAGAACGCTCTGTGAATAGGAAACCCGACACGATTCCCTAAAAAAAATCGATTCGCGTGCGCGTTACGCGGTGGCGGTGCTAGCGAGAGAAAACGCGGGAACGGGGTACCCAACGGCTATTTCTCGCGCCCTTTCTTCTTCTTCGCCTCCCTCACTCCTCCTTCCGTACCAGAATTTACTCTGCCGCCAAGCAATCCACATCCGCCCTCCGGTCTCGCGAGCCAACGGATCCAACGCCCGCTGGAACGCCGTCTCGATCGCCCGCGAAGCTCTCCGGGATCCGCCTCACGCTCAACGCCCGTTTGGTTGCTGGTACCCTGTCTCGTTTCTTGAATCTTGTCCGCGCGCGTGCTAGTCTCCAGGATCTCGTTTCTTGAATCGATTTGACTTACGGTTTCTTGTCGATTTCTGGTCGATTTCCGGGTGGAATTGAATCGCTCTGTTTGCCCTAATCCTGTTTTTAACAATACGATTGCTATTTCTTGCCGTTCTTGATGATGCTGACCGACATGTCGTCACCAGAGAGGAGCAGCGGGCGATGTTCACCACCGTGGCCGCCGCTCCAGGAGGCCGGTGTCGTGGTTCTAAGCCTGACAGTAGAGTGGGGGGTAGGTATGGAGAGGCAAGGTCCTAGCTATGGAGAGGTTGTAAGCACAAAGGATGTACGAGTTCAGGCCCTTCTCGGAAGAAGTAACAGCCCTACGTCTCGGAGCCCGGAGGCGGTCGAGTGGATTATGAATGTATGGATTACAAGGTGCCGAACCCTTCTGCCTGTGGAGGGGGGTGGCTTATATAGAGTGCGCCAGGACCCCAGCCAGCCCACGTAGGAGAGGGTTTAAGGTGAGTTAAGTCTGGGGCGTTACTGGTAACGCCCCACATAAAGTGCCTTTACTATCATAAAGTCTACTTAATTACAGACCGTTGCGGTGCAGAGTGCCTCTTGACCTCCTGGTGGTCGAGTGAGTCTTCGTGGTCGAGTCCTTCAGGCCAGTCGAGTGTGTCCTCGTTGGTCGACTGGAAGGCGACCTCTTCTAGGGATGTCCTAGGGTAAGTTACTTGGGACAGGTCCGTGACCCTACCCTAGGTACATAACCCCATCATTAGCCCCCGAATGGATTGAGGCTTCGAGTGAAGAAGGAGTTGATGTCGTTTCCGATTAACCTTTGCGCTCTAGTTGTGCGCTGTTCTGGATCAAAGAATCTCTTCGTTGACAGGGAGCAATCTGTCTTCGGTCGACTCGATCCGTTCTATTTTTGCGTCGAGTGATCTTTCGAGCTTCGTCGATCTCCGAGCGACGGATCGCCGGAATCACCGCGTCTGACAGGCTGATTTGTTGCTCGCGGATTCTGCGGGGTGCGAAATTTGGGGGCGCGCGCGAAGCGGGGCAGACCGCGGCGTTCGGATGGGACGGGGCGTAGACGCCTCGATCTCCGCGCCGCCTTTTTCGCCACGTATCCAGTCCTCATAACTGCTCACAGATATGATTAGATCGATCGGGCCCACATGTCAGCCACTCGGAAGGGACCTTATAAATGTGCCCGGCGAGGATTTCTGTGCTGCGCCTCAGCATTCTCCCTCTCTCCCTCTGCTTCCTTCCTCCCTGCTCAGCGTGCTCGCCCTCGCCCCCGCACCACTTCACTTCGTGCATCTCACCGGCGACCATGGCCAAGGAGAAGACGGCGGCGCTGGAGCGTGCCAAGAAGGCGTCGGCATCGGAGAAGGCGAAGGGGAGATCCACCAGCCGCAGAGGGTCCTCGTCCAGATCCCGCCTGCCGAAAGGCTGGGTCCAAGGAGACTGGATCCAGTCGACCATCACGGAGAAGGACCTCCTCGACATGGCCAACGAGGGCTTGATCCCTCACGGAGCTGCGAGGTTGCCGGGGAAGGAGTGGCAGCCACAAGCCAGAAGAGGGTGAGTGTGTGCTTCTGGCCACTCATGTTGACCGCGGGTTTTCCTTGCCGCCAAGCATTTTCTTCCGTGGCTTCTTGAATTTCTTTGGAGCGCAGCTCCACCACTTTACCCCAAACTCCATTGCCTATCTTGCTGCATTCGTGTCCATGTGTGAGGGTTTTTTGGGCTGTCGACCGCACTGGGGCTTGTTCAAACGTATCTTCACGTGTCGCTCTCAGACCGTGAAGAAGGCGAGCCCAGGTGACGAGAAGACCCGAGTCGTCCAAATGTGTGGGGGCCTGGGGATTCAGGTGAGGAATAATAGCACCTTCCCGCCCATGTCCTTTCCCGAGTCCGTCAGAGGCTGGCAGTCGACTTGGTTCTACTGCCAGGTCCAGTCGACGCCAGGGCAGTCGAGTGGACTCCCTCCGTTTACCATGGACCGAGTGAACAAGCCCTCCCCTCTGAAGCTGATTCCGGAGGAGAAAGCCGACGTGAAGATGTTGATGGAGCGCGTGGTGCAGCTGGTTCGGGAGGGTGTGACAGGCATGGACCTCTTGGAGGTTTTCCTCAAGCGTCGCATCCAGCCTCTCCAGTTCCGGAGCCACTGCATGTGGTTGTACTGTGGGCCCGAAGACGAGACTAGAGTCCATCCAGAAGAAGTCGACGACGCCACTCTGGAAAGGTGGATGGTAGCCGTTACTGGGAACAGGGACAACCCGCGCGGAGCCAGAAGGATTCCTCCACTCGACCACGACAGCGTCCCAAACAAGGTACACTTGCTCTGCTTTCCATTGTGTCCTTGTTGTATTCATTTCTGCTAACCCTGCCGACTGGTCGACTGACCCTTGTTTGGGCATCTGCTAGGCCTTCACCGAGCTGTACTCGATGCCCAATGGGGCGCAAGCTCCGACTGAAGAAGGCGAGGCGAGCGGGGGCGAGGCGAGCGGGGGCGAGGCGAGCGGGGGCGAGAGCCAGGAAGAGGAGGAATGGGACTCGGATGCTGCAGGGGATGACGACGACGATGATGATGAAGGTGATGAAGATGACATCGAGGACGAGGAAGAAGAGGAGGAGGAGGTCGTTCCACCGCGCTCAGAAAGGCGGTCGAAGCTTGTCCACGACCCCTCGACCGAACGTGGTAAGGGGGTTGCGACTGCCGCTCAGTCGACCAAGCGCCCTCGGACCACCTCTCCGGCGCCGACTGAAAAGGCGCCGAAGCAGCCCAGGGCGGCCTCCTCGAAGCCGACCAAGCTCCTGCCGAAGATGAAGGTGTCCATCCCCACCATATCAGGGTAATTGTGTTGCTCATATTTTCTTATCCTTGTGCGAACTTTATCTCTGGTCGACGCTGAGGTTAGTCGACTGATCCTTTGGAGTTGCAGTGCTGCTACTTCTGAGACCTCGGCCCGGGCCGATGACCACGAGATGGAGGATGCAGCAACTTCGAATCCAGGTACTGTGTTCTTAATACCATTCTTAGTCGACTGACTCGCTATCTCTGATCCTGACCCTTCTCCGCAGCTCCACCCAACACTGTTATCGATCTTCCTGATGATGATGAGGATGAAGAGCCGCTGAAGCACAGGAGGAGTCGAAAAGCGTCCGTCAGTAAGGTGTCTCAGGATGTGTCAGCGCCTGAAATTCTGACTGTGGAGGAAGAGAACACCACTCGACACACGGTGACCTTCGCGACCCCACTGACGAGTGCTCAGCAGCCCTCCCTCTTCACGACTCACCACGTCCCAGAGGACCAAGCTGGTGCAGCGAAGGAGGCAATACGCCAGGCGGGACTCATGATGGAGCAGCTGAAGACCATCCGGGATGCGAGCCAGGCAGCTTATGACGCCAGCTCTGCCCTCCAAAGCAATGTCCAGGTCAGTCGACTGCTGTTTGTTCTGTTGGATATGCTACCAAAAACTTTTCTTTTCCGGGATTTATATTAGTCACCCAGTGGGTGTGTCGAATAAACTCCGTGTTAGCGGGGGCACGCTGAGTGCACCCGCTGGGTGTAGTCCCCAAGGCTAAGGTCGACTGCTGGCAGTCGGCCTTAGGCTTTATAATGTCAATCTTTCTGTCAGTCGACTGGTCGACTGGATTTCGCAAACCAGTGGGGGCACGCTGAGTGCACCCACTGGGTGTAGTCCCCGAGACTGTGGTCGACTGCTTGCAGTTGATCACAGTCTTAGAGAATGCGTCTCGCACACTGTTTTTTTTTTGAGGTCGACTGGTCGACTTTGTCTTCAACAGGATTAGTGGGGGCACGCTGAGTGCACCCACTGGGTGTAGTCCCCGAGGCTACGGTCGAATGCTTGTATTCGGCTGTAGTCTTAGAAACTTGTGTTTTTCCCTTTTTCACTCGGAAGTGAGTTACATTTGACGTTTAGTCGATTGGTTCTTCGCAGAACTCCTGTGATCTCGTGGCTCGCTACTCAGAGCTGGAACAAAAACATACTCAAGTCGAGCTGAGCTTGAAGCTGGTTCAGGAGAAGCTGACAAAGGCAAAGGAGGAGACCGAAGGTATGTTTGGTGAGACCCTGACGACTGCTTTTCCCCTTGCTTGTTTCGGCATCTGATCTCGCTGTAACTTGCAGGTAAGGTAAGGGAGGCCCAGCAGAAGAAAGACCTTGAGCTAGCTGATAAGATCAAGCTTGCTGACGAAAAGTTGGCTTCAGTCACCAAGCTCGAACAAGACAATACCAATCTGAAAACTGCTCTTGGGATTGCCAACAAGGAAGTCAGTCGACTGAGAACTGACAAAGCTGCCTTGACCGACCAAGTCAGCAAATTGACTGAGAAGAAGACTGAACTGGAGGCTTTCCTGAGTGGCCTTGCCAAGAAGCTGTTTCTTATGCTTGAAGGTAAACCTCCATGTTTGGCAAATATTTCCAACTGTGGCTTCTTCCATTCGACTATTCCCTTGACTTAGTGATCACCCTTGCAGAATTTTGTCAAAACTTTGAAGAGGAAACCAGCCGACTGGAGCCGAACCTTGACCCCGTCAATTCTCCGGTGAACGACGAAGTTGCCATGGATGTTTTCCGACTGGAGTCTCGTGTCGCAGCTGTCGTGGACTATCTCGCAAGGCTGAAGGCCGCCACATCTCGCATCGACTCGACGCTCTGGCCTGAGGAGACACTTCAGAATGACCTTGAGTCGCTGATGGCCCGCTTGAACGCGATTCCTGGTCGAGTGCAGGAGTGGAAGAAGTCCTCGGCTCGGTGTGGTGCAGATGTCGCTCTGTGTCTGGCCCGAGTCCACTGCAAAGATGCACGAGAAGAGAAGCTGGCGGCCCTTCGGGTGGCCAATACCAAGAAGCATGACTTCAGGTCCTTTATGGAGACTTTCCTTGCAGCTGCCACTCGGATCGCCGACGGAATTGACCTTGATGAATTCGTTGCACCTTCCAGCCCTCCACAGGAGGGGTAAAAAACTTCTTCTGGCTCGACACTTTAAATTTGCCTCGGTATGCCGAGTGGAATTGTAACCGACAAACCTTAACAGGCTTGACGCCTGAGCACTTTCGGTTCCTTTAGATATCGATTCAAACTTGAATTTGGCGCTTGAATATGATTGCCTTCGGCTCAAAATGTCTTTTGCAGGTTCAAAGCAAGGTGCCTGTGCTTAGGCGAGCAGTTGGACTGCAGCTAAGCCTCCGAGTGAGAGGATCGCTCTTCACTCGGTAGGATTTTTGTAACTTAGGCGAGTGCTTGGACTGCAGCTAAGCCCCCGAGTGGAAGGCTGGCTTACCACTCGGTAGGATTTTGATAACTTAGGCGAGCACGAAGCTGCAGCTAAGCCCCCGAGTGAGAGGATTGCTCTTCACTCGGTAGGATTTTTATAAACTTAGGCGAGCACGAAGCTGCAGCTAAGCCCCCGAGTGAGAGGATTGCTCTTCACTCGGTAGGATTTTTATAACTTAGGCGAGTGCTTGGACTGCAGCTAAGCCTCCGAGTGGAAGGCTGGCTTACCACTCGGTAGGATTTTGATAAACTTAGGCGAGTGCTTGGACTGCAGCTAAGCCCCCGAGTGAGAGGATTGCTCTTCACTCGGTAGGATTTTTATAACTTAGGCGAGTGCTTGGACTGCAGCTAAGCCTCCGAGTGGAAGGCTGGCTTACCACTCGGTAGGATTTTGATAAACTTAGGCGAGTGCTTGGACTGCAGCTAAGCCCCCGAGTGAGAGGATTGCTCTTCACTCGGTAGGATTTTTATAACTTAGGCGAGTGCTTGGACTGCAGCTAAGCCCCCGAGTGAGAGGATTGCTCTTCACTCGGTAGGATTTTTATAACTTAGGCGAGTGCTTGGACTGCAGCTAAGCCTCCGAGTGGAAGGCTGGCTTACCACTCGGTAGGATTTTGATAAACTTAGGCGAGTGCTTGGACTGCAGCTAAGCCCCCGAGTGAGAGGATTGCTCTTCACTCGGTAGGATTTTTATAACTTAGGCGAGTGCTTGGACTGCAGCTAAGCCTCCGAGTGGAAGGCTGGCTTACCACTCGGTAGGATTTTGATAAACTTAGGCGAGTCCTTGGACTGCAGCTAAGCCCCCGAGTGAGAGGGTTGCTCTTCACTCAGTAGGATTTTGATAACTTAGGCGAAACGGATTCGCAGCTAAGCCTCCGAGTGGGAGTCTGGCTCACCACTCGGTGGGATTTTTATAACTTAGGCGAGTGCTTGGACTGCAGCTAAGCCTCCGAGTGGAAGGCTGGCTTACCACTCGGTAGGATTTTGATAAACTTAGGCGAGTCCTTGGACTGCAGCTAAGCCCCCGAGTGAGAGGGTTGCTCTTCACTCGGTAGGATTTTGATAACTTAGGCGAAACGGATTCGCAGTTAAGCCTCCGAGTGGGAGTCTGGCTCACCACTCGGTAGGATTTTTACAAACTTAGGCGAAACGGATTCGCGGCTAAGCCACCCACTGAGGGGGAGTTTTTATGTGGGCAAAAATAAAAAGTGATGACACAATTATTTCTAAACCCATGAACTACAGAAGTACTTTATTGCAACTCATCCGAGTGATAAAACTTAAGTGTAAAATGGGCGGAGTAGCTCCGCGTTCCAAGCTCGGGGCTCATCGATATTATGCTCGACGTTGTAAAGACGGTACGCCCCGTTGTGAAGAACCTTGGTGACGATGAAGGGGCCTTCCCAAGAAGGAGCAAGCTTGTGTGGTTTGTGCTGATCCACTCGGAGAACCAAATCCCCTTCCTGGAAGGCTCGACCTCTCACATTTCGGGCGTGGAAACGGCGCAGATCTTGTTGGTAGATGGTCGACCGGATCAGAGCCATCTCCCTTTCTTCCTCTAAAAGGTCGACTGCGTCCTGCCGCGCTTGTTCAGCTTCTGCTTCGTTGTAGATTTCGACTCGAGGAGCATTGTGGAGAAGATCACTCGGCAAGACTGCTTCGGCTCCATAGACCAAGAAGAATGGAGTTCTTCCGGTCGACCGATTGGGCGTGGTCCGCAGTCCCCAGAGTACAGATGGAAGTTCGTCGACCCAAGCTCCAGCCGCGTGTTTGAGATCACGCATTAGTCGCGGCTTCAGTCCCTTGAGAATCAGTCCATTAGCTCGCTCTGCTTGTCCATTCGACTGCGGATGGGCGACTGATGCGTAGTCGACCCGTGTGCCCTGGGAGTTGCAGAAGGTTCTGAATTCCTCTGAGTCAAAGTTCGACCCATTATCCGTAATGATGCTGTGCGGGACTCCATATCTGAATATTAGTTCCCTGACGAAGCTAACAGTAGTACCGGTGTCGAGGCTCTTGATTGGTTTAGCTTCGATCCACTTGGTGAACTTGTCGACTGCCACCAGTACATGCGTAAAGCCACTTCGTCCTGTTCTCAAAGGACCGATCATGTCCAGCCCCCAAACTGCAAAAGGCCAGACGAGTGGGATGGTCTTCAAAGCTGACGCAGGCTTGTGCGACATATTCGAGTAGAACTGACATCCCTCGCACTTATCCACTATCTCCTTTGCCATCTCATTCGCCTTGGGCCAGTAAAATCCGGCTCGGTATGCTTTGGCCACGATGGTCCGGGAGGACGCATGATGACCACAGGTCCCCGAGTGAATATCATTGAGGATGAGTCGACCTTCTTCTGGTGTTATGCACTTCTGACCGACTCCAGTCGTGCTCTCTCTGTATAATTGTCCTTTGATGACGGTAAAGGCCTTAGATCTACGGACGATCTGTCGAGCCTCTTCCTCATCCTCCGGAAGCTCTTTCCTCAAGATATATGCGACATACGGAATCGTCCAGTCGGGAATGACTACCAAAACCTCCATGATCAAGTCGACCACCGCTGGGACTTCAACTTCAGTCGGATCTGTGGCACTCTTGGGCTGCGGAGTTTCTTCGGTGAAAGGATCTTCTTTGACTGACGGAGTATGTATATGCTCCAAGAACACACCACTCGGAATGGCTTCTCTCTTGGAACCTATCTTTGCTAGGTCATCAGCTGCTTGATTTTTCAGTCGGGGTATATGATGGAGCTCCAACCCCTCGAACTTTTTCTCCAGCTTCCTCACTGCACTGCAGTATCCAGTCATGGCTGGGCTTCTCACGTCCCACTCTTTCATCACCTGATTGACCACTAAATCTGAGTCGCCGTAGACCATTAGGCGACGGACGCCGAGTGAAATGGCCATGCGCAACCCATACAGGAGGGCCTCATATTCTGCCTCATTGTTGGAGGAATCAAAGTGAATCTGGAGCACATATCTGAGCTTATCTCCTCTGGGGGAAACCAGGACAACCCCAGTACCGGAACCATTCAACATCTTAGAACCATCGAAAAACATGGTCCAATGCTCCGAGTGAACTTCAGTCGGCTGCTGTTGTTCGATCCACTCGGCGAGGAAATCTGCGATTGCCTGGGACTTAATGGCTTTCTTTGCCTCAAACTTGATATCAAGGGGAAGAAGTTCAATCGCCCATTTGGCCACTCGACCAGTTGCATCTCTGTTATGCAAAATCTCTGATAGTGGAGCGTCGCTGACGACTGTGATTGAATGGTCAGAGAAATAATGAGCAACCTTCTTTGTGGTCATGTATATTTCATACACAAGCTTCTGATAATGAGGATATCTCTGCTTGGATGGAGTCAAGACTTCAGACAAATAATACACTGGGCGCTGAACTTTGAGAGCTTTTCCTTCTTCTTCCCGCTCGACCGTTAGCACAGTACTGACGACTTGTCCTGTGGCTGCGATGTAGAGCAACAGAGGCTCTTTGCTGATTGGAGCAGCAAGCACCGGCTGGGTGGAGAGCAGAGCTTTTAGCTCGGCAAACGCTGCATCAGCTTCCGGAGTCCACTCGAACTTGTCAGCCTTCTTCATCAGTCGGTAAAGAGGCAATGCCTTTTCACCGAGTCGTGAGATGAATCGACTTAATGCGGCCAAGCATCCAGTAAGCTTCTGGACATCGTGCACTCGCACAGGGCGTTTCATTCGGAGAATAGTGCCAATCTTTTCTGGGTTGGCGTCGATTCCCCGTTCGGAAACGAGGAAACCGAGTAACTTGCCACCAGGAACTCCAAATGTGCACTTTGATGGATTGAGCTTGATATCATACCTTCTGAGGTTGGCAAATGTTTCGGCGAGGTCAGCGAGCAGGTCGGAACCTTTTCGTGACTTGACAACAATATCATCCATATAAGCTTCCACATTCCGACTGATTTGAGTGAGTAGACACTTCTGAATCATTCGCATAAACGTGGCTCCGGCATTCTTGAGGCCGAACGGCATGGTGATATAGCAGAAGCACCCGAATGGAGTGATGAAAGCTGTTTTTACTTCATCGGGTCCATACAGACGGATCTGGTGGTACCCGGAGTAAGCATCTAAAAAAGACAACCTCTCGCATCCCGTGGTCGAGTCAACAATTTGATCTATGCGAGGGAGAGGAAAGTGATCTTTCGGGCAGGCCCGGTTTATGTGCTTGAAATCAATGCACATTCGGAGCGACTTGTCCTTCTTAGGAACCATGACGACATTAGCGAGCCACTCGGAGTGGAATATCTCTCGGATAAATCCTGCCGCCAACAGTCGAGCCACTTCTTCACCAATGGCCTTTCTCTTCTGGACGGCGGACCGCCGAAGATGTTCTTTGACTGGCTTTGCAGACTTGTCGACTCTTAGGCGATGCTCAGCCAGTCCCCTGGGAACACCTGGCATGTCAGCGGGCTTCCATGCAAAAATGTCCCAGTTCTCACGGAGGAACTGGATGAGCGCTTCTTCCTATTTTGGGTCGAGTGTTGTGGAGATGCGGGTCGGAGCTGCTTCGGGGTCGGTCGGGTGAATGTGAACAGGCTTCGTCTCACCGGACGACTGGAATGCAGACTCTGTGGCGGGCTTCTTGGATCGCAGCAAGTCACTCGGATCTGCGTTTTGCTTGTATTCTTCGAACTCGACCGCTGTCACTTGGGAATCGGCAATTTTGGAGCCCTTCTGAAAGCACTCCTCTGCCTGCTTCTGACTGCGAAGGCTGAATGGACTCTGCTATACGGGTCGCAGCTGCTAAATTCTGAATTGGGGTTCGATATACCTGAGTCGGCGGGAAGAGTTGACGTCGACTGGTGTCGGGAACTCGTTGCCGCGCGCGCTCGTCGAGTGCTCGCTGAAGGTTCTCCAGTCGAGTGCGCTCGGCCAAATTGGCCAGACGCGCCTCCTCCAAGGCACGAGCCTCGGGGGTTTCTCCTGCGATGGGAATACGCAGGGGATCCTCGTTCCTGCGGCGAAGCTCTTCTCTTTGCAGAGAGTCGAGTGGCTCGGGCTGGTACTCTTCGTAGCCTCGAGCAGGGTCGCCGCCGTCACCTGCTCCACCACCGCGGGCGAAGCCAGGAGGGCTGTGGGGCCCGTCGACCATCAAGATTTCCGCCGCTGGATCACTGCTTCCGCACTCGGATGCAGTCTCTCCGGAGCCAGTCGACTGATCGAACAAGCCGTAGAGAGATTCGTTGGGCTCGATTGCCGCAACTTGTGTAGTGGTCGACTGGCGAGCCACCGCGTGACTCACCCATCGCTGAAGCCTCGACCGGCCTGAGCGCTTGCGCTGGCGGGAGACTGGGAGGGTGGAAGACGGAGGAGCCGACCGATACTGGGTCGATGGTTGCCGCAGCAGAACGCCGCGGACACATGCGCGAAAATGCGTCGCACCGCGGACGGGGAGCGCATCTACGTCGAGTGGAGCCTCTTGGAGCCATGCGGAGTCGTCAGCGATGAAGGTGAGAGTGCCGAGACGGATCTCTTGACCCTCGATCAAAACTCCAGCAGACACCATGATGAAAATAATCGGAAGAATCGCAACTTCTCCACAAAATCGCTAAAACACCTGCCCCATGGTGGGCGCCAACTGTCGTGGTTCTAAGCCTGACAGTAGAGTGGGGGGTAGGTATGGAGAGGCAAGGTCCTAGCTATGGAGAGGTTGTAAGCACAAAGGATGTACGAGTTCAGGCCCTTCTCGGAAGAAGTAACAGCCCTACGTCTCGGAGCCCGGAGGCGGTCGAGTGGATTATGAATGTATGGATTACAAGGTGCCGAACCCTTCTGCCTGTGGAGGGGGTGGCTTATATAGAGTGCGCCAGGACCCCAGCCAGCCCACGTAGGAGAGGGTTTAAGGTGAGTTAAGTCTGGGGCGTTACTGGTAACGCCCCAGATAAAGTGCCTTTACTATCATAAAGTCTACTTAATTACAGACCGTTGCGGTGCAGAGTGCCTCTTGACCTCCTGGTGGTCGAGTGAGTCTTCGTGGTCGAGTCCTTCAGGCCAGTCGAGTGTGTCCTCGTTGGTCGACTGGAAGGCGACCTCTTCTAGGGATGTCCTAGGGTAAGTTACTTGGGACAGGTCCGTGACCCTACCCTAGGTACATAACCCCATCAGCCGGCTCGAGCCCCTACATGCCGTCGCTCTGCTCGCCGTCCGGCAGCCCTGCCGTCAAGCGCTATGTGAGTTCTCCATCGCGTGCCCCCCCTTCGCCTGCGTCCTGTGCGTGGAGGCCGTTCGACGAAATGCCTGACTGAACGGGTTTAAATCTTCTTGCTTTCCAGGGCGACAGGTTCATCCCCAACAGGTCCGCGATGGACATGGACATGGCGCACTACCTTCTGACGGAGCCGAGGAAGGACAAGGAGAACGCGGCGATGGCGTCGCCGGCCAAGGAGGCGTATCGGAGACTGCTACCCGAGAAGCTGCTCAACAACCGCACCAGGATCCTCGCATTCCAGAACAGGCTGCCCGAGCCTGCGAACAGCTTCCTCGCAGAGCTGCATGCTGATGTGGCTTCCATCCAGGACAAACCGGTGAAGCCGCGTCGATACATCCCTCAGGTACGGCACGCTTTGTTCTGGTGGCGCTCATTGATGTTGGTGATATGGACGGCAAGATTGTGAACAATGATATGAGGATCAGGAACCATGCTGTGCAGACTTACAATGGGCACGAGCGGGAGGTGTGTGGACTTAAGTGGTCAGAATCAGGCCAGAAGCTGGCCAGCGGTGGGAATGACAACCTCCTCCACATATGGGATGTGTCTATGGCATCATCTGCACAGTCTACAGGTCGCACCCAATGGTTACACAGGCTTGACGACCACTTGGCTGCTGTGAAGGCGCTTGCATGGTGCCCATTCCAGAGCAACCTGCTGGCATCCGGCGCTGGCGTAAATGACCGATGCATCAAGTTTTGGAACACACAAACTGGCGCATGCCTTAACTCTGTCGACACTGGGTCACAAGTGTGTGCACTGCTCTGGAACAAGAATGACAGAGAGCTGTTGAGCTCGCATGGATTCATGCAGTATCAGCTCACCCTATGGAAGTATCCGTCGATGGTTAAGATGGCTGAACTCAATGGCCATACTTACCCTGTCCTCTACATGGCCCAGGTAATCTTTGCTCCCTATGCTTGTAGCTAAGTTGACACATATTGTGTGCACAGATGGCTTATTATGGTTGTCTTTTGTTGACCTTTGCAGAGCCCTGATGGTTGCACAGTGGCATCTGCTGCGACAGATGAGGAACTGCGGATCTGGAACGTTTTCGGGACTTCTGATGCTCCAAAGGCTACAGTCTACAGGGGAACAATTAATAGTTACAATCACATCCGCTAGAGAGAAGTCCATATCATAACTCTGAACTACCACCAAAGTCTAATATCCAAACCCCAAACTTCAAAACCGTCCACTTTAGTATGCTGGTAAATTATATTAGTTGCTACTTTTACATTGATCCAGATGAACGTCAAGACCAGTTTGATGTATTATACATATAGATGTCGGTGATATATAGTATTTTTTTGTAATGAATTGTGCAGGCATGTGCCGTCCGAGAGTATTCAAACTGTTGCCTCTCAAACTATCTTGTGATTTTCCTATTGACTCTGGTTTTGCTGTTGACATATGAGAGGCCTGGAGGCGCTTCTCTTTTGGTTGCCTTCTTTATGCAAGTTCAAGCCATCATGATCTGTGACCACTATTTGATTATGTTATTCTTTACAGGAAATACAACTTGCTTCTGCAATGGAACTTGGATATTTCCACCAGAAATCTAGCTCAGCAAAATTGGAGCAGAGCTTTACCTTCAGGTTAGATGTTTTCAGCTTCAAATGTTGGAGGATCTGATCTGATCAAGAACTCTGGCTGAACTGCCTCGAAGAAGTATGGATCTTGGGCTTTGTAGGAACTGAGCATGAAATCGCTCTTTTGAAACGGTTATTCAGTTGGGCAACAGTTCTAAAAAGGATGATGGTAACAGTCCATGGCTCCATCACTGAGAGCAAGGGCAAAGAGCTACGCCAGTTGTTACTAAGCTTGTCCAAATATATATGCATGTTAGCATGCAACGGTCCATCTTGACAAAGGTTTTATACTGTATGTTCTAAGACAAGGCACCAACTTTGTTCGCTTGCACTAGTTGTCAAGTGGAGCAACGGTAGTTTTGCGAGAGCAGACTCTTTTATTGCCTGATTGGATTGTCGTTTTCCACACTTTTTTACACCAGTAAAATATACAGACATCAATCCTTCATTTTTTTCCAGTTGGAAATCACATATTCTCCAAGCATGATTATTTTTTATTGAAAAATACAATTGACTCTCCAAGAATTAACACATATTATGATGGTAAGATCTCGATGAGCTCAGGCAATGTTCCCTTGCACTCCAGTTTGGGGGACAAGCTCCAGCAATGAACTCCAGTGCGTCTCACTTGCTTGATGTTCCTAGAGAAGGAACTGATGAAATTCCCCTCTTTCGCTCGTGATCAACATCATGTTGGAAGTTGGTACTCCTGTTTTTAGTGTGATCCACTATGAAAAGAAAAAGTTGTTTATGGTGTGTCCATTTTTTGATTGATATTCTGCCAGGTTGCTTAGGACAAATCTGCAAAGCATGTGGTTGTATTTTGTAGTTGTGTATTTTTTGCTTTAGTGATGGCTCAACTTGCAGATTGGTTACAAAATTGGTATCAATTCTTTAATGCTTCATGTTGCTCTACTTGGAGATGCATATCTGGGTTGGTGGGTCAAATGAACTCAGTATACTGTTATAGATCATGGGTATCAAACTCTGCACAACTATGAGTGATCTTGCTGCAACCAGTATAATAATATATGTAGGTAAACATTAAGTCCATGCAACATTACTTCGTTGAGTGGCTTATAATGTTATACTCCCACATGGTAATGAACATAACACGAGTGCAACTGTTACATCTTACTTTGCTATTTTGAAACATGTTCTGAAATCTTCGAAAAAGATTTAATAATCCTAAAAATAGAAAAGATTGCAAAATTTTGAAGTTCAAAATGTTGCAATATTTGGTGAGCCTGAACAGGTGAGACATACGCCAAATACCTTTTTAATGAGACATACAGCCAAATACAACTGTTACACAAATACCTTTTTAACGAGACATATGCCAAACATGTACTCGTAACAGGTGAGCCTGAACAGTTTTCTTCGTGTATGAGCAGAGAACTCCCATATTATTCATAAACCATGTCACAATATACAAACATCACTACGAACATATACACACCGACATTATTCATACACCGGGTCACAATACAAACATACACATATTGACACCTCACACCTCGCGAACATATCAGTATTTGGTTCACGTACAGAACTTCTTACACCAAGGAGAGATCCTGCCCAATGAGTATTTATGAGCCTCCATGGATTGGCGGGCAGTTTTGCTGAATCTCAGCTGCCACAAATGATGAACAAAAACAAGTAGCTAGAGTAATAACTTAATTTTAGGCATTAAAAATATCTTGTGTTTATGCAAAAACAGCAGCTTACGCCTGTTGACGCATCTGGATGGTCAGGATGCCACCAACAAAAACCAGTAATACAAGGAGGATCAGCATCAGCCAAACCAAGGCTGAATAGTTCTTTGCCATTGTCGCCTGCTGGCTAAGATGTCTGCTTCCTGGGGTATTTGGATTGGCAAACTAACTAGGAAGCCTGGGTATTTGGATTGGCAAACTAGCTAGGAAGCCTAACAGTTTGTGCAACGGGAGGGTGCTCAAATTTGCAATGCTAACTCAAGCACTTATATAGAGCGCGTAATTCTGAAAGTAGGTTAGGTGCGAATGTGGGAGAAGAGATGCTTTTGAGGGTATAAACCAAAGGGCGATGGCTTTCGCTACACCACAAGCCAGCAAGGGTATTGGTTAATTTGCGTGTGTGTGTGTGTGTGTCAATGACTAGGGGTTTTCGTCAAGTTCCTTCCAAAAAAACTTGTCACCCATGTACATGACCCGTCTATTTTCTTCTTCTATATGAAAAGGCAGTGCTCCTGCCGATTTCTCGTAGAAATAAAACCAGGCACTGGAACTTGGTACAGCGCAAATGTCCAAACAGCAACAATAAAGATTATAACGAAACATCAGCAATCGAACGACAAGACGCCAACCTACTGTCGGAATACATTTGCATGGCCATTTTCAATGATCAGTGGAGGAAAGGTATAAGCATTAATTGGATGAACATTGTTGGGGGACCTAATTGAACACACGACTAGTGTAGCTGATTACCTGTTTACAAAGTGCAAATTAATACGGCCGATACAGACCTGTTCAACCAAAAAGAACACCAAACAAATCGGCTCACAGAAGGTGCAACTAAGAAGAGTAATCTCTCAGCACATATACTTATACGGGGCTTCGGTCCCCTCCAAACTATGAGTTCTCTAACCTCCAGCAAGTTGCCACACAAGAAAACCGCCTGAATCCGAGAGTGGTCATGAGGAGAAGAATCAGTAGCATCTTGTTAGTGACTGACATGGACAAAAGTGTCGTTTCTTTTTTAAGTGCAAAGCAAAATACTACAGCATGTTGAAACAATTGCAGGCAACAACTCAAGTGAGACAGGAAAACTTGGGGAATTAGTACCTGAAGTGGCAGTGTGCCCCGGACCTAGTGTGCACCCAACAAGCAACTCTGCTCATACAATGCTTATAACTAAGAGAGATGTTGTGTGGCCTGTACCGGGACTGTTGATGCCAGCCACAGAAGACTCCCCGCTAATATCGAGCAGAACCCCTCAACCACATCATGAAGTGCAGCAGCATATTCTTGAGTCCATTCAATGAGAGACTAGTGTGGCTGTCAAATATCAGCCAGGACACTGAAATAAATACCCAATCTGCTACCGAAACATCTTGAGGACGGTACCGCTGCAAATGATTGGGACAGTTAGAAGCTAAAAGACTTTATGAGCTATTTAGTTCAAGACAGAGATATGTAGGAGTACTCTGAACTTTCTGGTAAAGTATATATATTATAAAAAAATCTAGAGAAGGAGAAGATACAGACATGTACGCCTGGTCTTAATTCATGACTGAACAGGGCCATGCTCAAAGATCAGATTAAGGCGGTTGTTGGGATGCGTGCTGACTAATCTCTCCACGGAAGCCTTTACAGCGTCAGCATTGCTCCTTTTCGTACCAAAGCAACGTATGGCAAATTTGTAAGTACGGAGGCCAGGGAGGTTTTCAATCCCGAAATACAAAGCACCAGCACTCCTGTGAGACTCATCTGTAAAACTGCCGAGAAAGACAGTCTTCAGTTTTTCTAACTTGGGCATACATCTTGATGCAAAGATGAGATCCATCCTGTCTCCCTCCACGAAATAAGTAAACACTCTCAGGCATCGGAATCCAGCTTCACGACTGACTGCCAGCCTTCTATCTAAAGATTCATTCTCCCCATTCTCCTTGTTTTCGAGACACAAAATGAGCAGACTGGGTAATGCTCCAAGAATGCAGAGATCTTCATGCCGGATTCTCTTCACTTGCAACCGTAACTTCTGCAGGTTGACAAGATATCCTACCCAATCCGGAACCTTTGGAAGGACACAAGACCGGGTAGAAAGTTTCTGGATGTTAAGCGACGGAGAAGTGCACAATGTATTCAGTAAGATGCTGTCATTATCATTCCAAATAGTTAGAGAACAAAGATTCTGTGTGCATAGATTATGGAGAGAAGAAGCAATAACTTCTTTGTGTTCTTGCGCACCATCATGATTAAGGTCCAGCTTTCTTAGATTCTTAAGCTGTCCAAGCTCTTGCCAGAAGATATATGACTGCCAGGCACACCATTTCAACGTCTCGAGTGCTTGCATCTTTGTAATTCCAACCGGAAATCTAACACCTTGGTTAACAAGTAAATGTGCTAATTTTTGAAGATTGACAATACATGCTGGTAAATCTTTTACCTTGGTGGACCTTATGTCCAACATCTCTAGGCACCGTAGACATCCGATTTCTTCTGGGAGCTCGCTTACCTTTGTCCTTCTAATGTTGAGGTACCTTAGCTGAAACAGCCTCCCTACATTTGCAAGATGGTGGTTTTCCAATTGGTGGCATCCACCAAAGTCCATAATACGCAAATGTCTGAACTCCATCATTGAAGGGATTTCCACTGCAACCCCAAACACATTGAGTGATCGGACATGATATAATGTAAGGCTCAGCGGCACGATAGAGTTTCCTTCCCCTTCAACTTGCATTGAGAGCCGACGTACTTTGCTTTGTGTCCCAATAGTTAAGCTGGGGACACCAACGAAAGTAACAAAGTTCTCTTCAATGGACTTGGATACTATGATCAAGAATTGTGTCATGAACTCGGCAAGTAAGCACTTTAGCATATTTGTTCAGCTTCACAGGTTGGATCAAACTCCTATTGATGAGCTCATTAAAACACCTCTCTCCTAACTCATATGACGAATATATGCTATCTTTCTGAATGAATCATTCGGCAATCCATCTCCATATTAAGACTTTCTTCTGAATAATAGAATCCTCTGGAAATATACTGAGATACAGGAGACAGGTTTTCAGATGAGAAGGAAGATCAAAGTAACTAAGTGACAGTATCTTTATCATTCCTTCAATGCTAGGATTCCTTTCAAGTGCGCGGCCAATTGAATCTTTCACTTGGTTCCATAGTTGCTCTGATCTCTCTTTATTAGCCAACAAACTAGATATAGCAATGATTGCCAAAGGTAAACCATCACATTTTTTCAGAATTTCTTCAGAAATTTTCTCAAGGTGGGAAGGGAGGTCTTCTTTGGAGTCAAATAATCTTTTGTGAAATAGTTGCCTTGAGTGCACCATACTAAGCGGACTCATATTATAGATATGGCCACCAATTGATAAACAACATGAACAAGCGACATCACCCATACGAGTAGTGGTGATTATTATAAAGGGCAACCTGGTGCATGTAGCTCCCGCTTGCGCAGGGTCCAGGGAAGGGTCACAATTTGTCATGGGGAACACGTGCTTAATAACATCCCATGTTTTAGTGTCCCATATATCGTCAATCACTAGAAAATACCTGCACATGATTTATGAGTGATTAGTTTGTATGGCTTAAAATCACAGCAAAATAAAAAGAAAGAGAAACTTACAAATTCCCATTGATAGCATATAAAATGTAAATGGGAGCTCTATGCAACATAAAGAGGCCACCTGGCTAAAAAAAACAACAGAGGCATATGCATTTAAAAGGGTGCTAACAAAATTTTATTTCCTAGGTAGGTCATATAAGATGGTACATATTAATAGCATAGATGCTTGATTACAGAATCGATGATGCTAATTATTGTGATAAGGAAGGTTCCCTTTTGGTGCATGCATTCTGAGAAGCATGGACCAAAGGCCTATGCTAATTTTATGCTCTTACCACTTATACATGCCTTAAATTGCCCCCAAATGCAACAATCTAGTTAACTAGTTAAGTACTTACAAAGAAGGGTTTGCATACAATTGACCATTATATATTTTTTCTTCCCCAAAAAACATAAAATACCATTATGGGACTATTTTGGTGATAAATTTGTCGGTGTAGTTTTCATGTGACAAAAACTTAATAGTTATTTATACACAAAAGGTGAAAAGTAAATAAAAATACAATATTACCTTTTGTCCACTAGATAATCACTAATCTTGCTTATCAATTGTTGTATGCTTCCTGCTTCTGTATGAGCATAACCTTGGCAGCTTACTTCACTGAGAATGGTTCTCAATATATTTGTCATGTCTGGGTTTCGTGACACTGATACGAAAGCCTTACACTTGAATTTCTCTTTAAGCTCTTGATACACTAGGTTTGCAAGAGTTGTCTTGCCCAATCCTCCGGACCCAACAATGGACACCATTTTCGGTTGCACTTGTGTTGACGCACATCCATTCTCTTCGGTCAATAGTTTGATTAGTTCGGCCTTGGGTTCATCAATTCCAACAAGCTTTGATGCGTGCTCAAAGATAGCAAGAGCTCTAGGGTCAACAGTTCCATTTTTGGTGTTCGAGAAGACCTGACGAGTCTTGTACCTTTCACTCCTCTCGCCCACCTCAATGGCTCGTTTCTTCAAGTCTAGGAACATCTGATGGTGACGCTTCCTCTTTCCCCACATCCCCATCATGTGCATCATTTTCTTAATGAAGCCATCTGGCTTAGCGTCTTCGTCTTGCATGAAGTCGTCGATGGAGTCCTCTATATCATAGGACAGCTCACGCACCGCCGTCATCCAAACCATATCTTGCACATCAGGATCCTCAACCTCCGTCATTTTCAGGAGAAACGCATGCATGAACGTGAGTTCATCTGTGAGCAATTTGATCTCACTGCCCATCACCTTGCAAAGCTTGTACTCATCGACCACTAGAGTGGCCAGCTTCTCCAGGACGGAGTTCAGGGCCCCCATCGCTGCACTCACTGGAATACCTTCCATGGTCATGAACTAGAAGAACACACCAGAGGATTCGGTGCTACCTGTGCACCCGATCTCCTTAATCTGCTTTAGAAGCATGGAAAAAACACGAATTTTTGTAGGATGTAAGTATTGTAAGTATAATATATGTGCATCGTAGTTTAATTTTTTACTCCAATTCAGACTGATCTCAGGCCATTTTATTTATCATCGATGAATTTGTCATTTTTGTTTCTCGTGCTATGTTTCGAATATGAATCTAAAATTTTGTGGTATGGTAGATTCTTATTACTATTACAACATAATGCCTTTTCAGAATTTTCCAACATTAGTAAAAAGGATTATTTTTTTAACTGGGTGCACTGGTGGCACCAATTGGTTAGGTGCATTGGATACTTTAGTTCAGTATATAAGTCAATGAAGTGAGCCAGTAACAATAATAAACAGCTAGGTTTGTGTCGTCAATCTAATCTAAACCCTGAAAACATAATTAATCGAAGTACCGTGTTAGCCACTAAGCTAAAAACCGACCCTGTGGCAGCTCAAGCCACCACCCGGAGGTGGGACGGCAGGAGGAGATGGGGTTGTAACCCAGGGGTGGGGGGTGAGGTGGCACCTGGGTTTTCCTTCACTAGTGGCGGCTCAGACCCCACGTCGTTCGTAGCTCAATGGCTGGCACGAGCTCAACATCGTTCCTAGTAAACCGACAAGTTAGAGCAGTGTCGGGTTGATCTCGAACTCAACGCATTACATCATCATTGAGAATCTGCAAAACTGAAGCATTTGGGGAGAAATAAGGAAGCATACAATTAAGTGGCTGATGCAAATTCACTAAAAGAAGCAAAATGGTTGTATAATATAAATATACGAACAGAAGCAACACTCGCAATGGTTGAAGCAGACACTGATATCTGATAATGGTTGAAGCAAAAAAGTTTGTACATTAAAAGTAGCACACACTTACAATGGTTCAAGCAAAAATTCATTACCATGGAATCATATGGAAGAAACTAGAGAAAACATGGTTGACAGGAGGCAATAGCTTCATTTTCTCACAACATAAATATTTGATTGCTAGCATAATCAGATGCATAAAGTTGTGCTTCATGAATAAATTAAGATTTCAATTGTATGGAAAAAAGGTATCAGCAGCAAGAAGCTTATTTGTTAAACAAACTATGACAAATTTTAGGAAGCATAAAACATGTCAGTTAGAGAGTACAGTGCTATTCTTGGTTGGAAGATAAAACATTGATAATGGAAAAAAAACTAATATTGTGGCCAACAAAAGGATGCTTATCTTGTGTCGCATGCATACAACTTTAATCTATTTTCTGTTGTCCAGAGGATGCAATTATCTAGCCCAAAAGAAACAAAAATATTAAAATCTAGATGCATCATGGTAAGAAGCACAAAAAAGTGCACTCATATCATTAGTGTTACTTGGAACCTTGGAAATTAAAAAGCGGAAGAAAAGCTAAAATTGCTACCAACTAGGGGGGCATATTTGAGTGCTGTACATGCTCCCTCCGTCCGAAAATACTTGTCATCAAAATGGATAAAGTATTTTCGGACGGAGGTATTACCAATTTCACAGGAATTGAACGACAGACTTAGTGATCCAACAGTACGACACAAAATAAATTCACACTGACTAACAGGGAATAAATCAAAATATTAACATAGACAGATATCACATAAATCTCAGAAAGAAATTATGTTAGGAATCAACTAGCGACCAATGACTTAAAAAGCATCAAATGGAGATTATCCAAACCTAGATCTGACGAGGATGGGGCGGGGAATCCTGCGGTACTCCACTAGTGCTGGCCTCTTTCTCCAACCAAGACGGCGCTCCAGCAAGGTTCGTTCTCGGAGGCCAAATCTGCAGGTGTAGCAGGGCCCGGTCCTGGTGGAGATAGACACGACGGCGAGGGAGGTTACGAGCTCGTCGGTGAGCAGGTGGTGAGCAAGTCTCCACGCGGCCGCCGGATGGGATGGAGCACCGGAGAAGTACATGGGTGGCTCAGGAACTCATGTTGGGGGAGAGAGCAGAGGCGGCGAGGGGCATGGAGAGATCGACACTGAGCACGAGCGGGACAGGAGAGAGTTACTAGCTCGGGTGATTAATTCGGGAAGAGATTATGGGGGTGTGGGCCAGAAAACCGGATGGAGATAGAGCATCTTTCAGCCGTGAGATCAAGATACAAATCGATGGCGTCTGATGAATAGTTCTGATCATGCGTATGTACCCAAGTGTTTCCAAAAAAAATTGATAATGCTCACGTGTGTGGCACGAAGTAATTTCACCCACATGTTTTTGATGACAACTTTAGTTACAAAAGATGGCAAGTTTAGTTATATAGCATGGCAAATTCGGGAAAAGATGGCAAGTTTCAGCTTTTTTTAAGATTTTTTTTTCAGGATGGCAACTTTGGTGTCAAAAACGTGTGGGCGGTGTTACTACATGCCACATGTGTGAAAATTATCGGCGTATAGAAACCCTATTTGGCGTTATTTGTGAAAATCCCACGGACAGGTTGCCGCTTATTTGAAGGAACACAACAAATGTCTTCCATCTTTCAAGGCACTCTTCAACTTCATTTTTCTCCCAAACCAATGCACCACCTCCTTTACTCCCTCCCTCCTTTCCTCTCGTTTGTCCGCGCGTGTGATCCAATCGACACATTGGCTCTCGCTCGTCTCACACGAATCGGGCTTCCATCCGAGATGTCTCTCCGTGTTCCTTGCTGGCTCCTATCCTGTTGCGCCTCTCCCTGTAAATGGGCTTGCTCTCTATCCAATCCCTCCCCTCTTGCTCCTCCTTTCTCCTCGATCCAACGTCCCCCATATCACCCCATGGACAGATAATCTCAATCAATCCATCCATATGTTTCCATTCATCCATGAAGACATGCGATTTGCAATTTGGCAAAGGGAACTGCCTCCAAGAAGATCCCCTCCGACGAGATGGCAGGCGGCCTCTTCTCCCTCACTCCATTAATCTCCACCGACTACTACTGCTCGCAAGGTACTTATTATTTCCTTCTCTGTCAAATCTCTATGTATGCATCCTTTTTCTACTCTATCCTATAAAAAGTGTCCGACCGTCTTAAAATATTGGAAACCCACCTTTCTCTATATCTCATCACTCTACAATGTATTCTCATCTTAGATTACCAAGGAACCATTTTGTCTTTTCTTTTTCTTTCTAATCTTCAGTGAGTATTGCTTGATAATCTTTTTTCGTTTCCTTGGTAGAGTGCCAATAGAGTTAGCTGGTGTTGTGTATGGTACTCCCTCCGTTCCTAAATATTTGTCTTTCTAGAGATTTCAACAAATGACTACATACGAAGCAAAATGAGTGAATCTACTCTAAAATATGTCTATAACTCTATATACATCCGTATGTGGTAGTCCATTTGAAATCTCTAAAATGACAAATATTTAGCAATGGAGGGAGTACAAGGGAAGATGGTGTGCTTCTGTTTTCCTTTTTTCACCTCCTTGGTGCCTTATAGAGTTAGCTAAAGGTGTGAACTATAAACCACAAAACTAGCAAGTAAACTGTTCTGTTTTACAAGAGTGGGTAGTAGAAGCTGTCGTGATAAAAATAATGATAACATGATGTTTCCGCACTACTGCATGGGCCTAGGATAACTACAGGGTTACAACAAATTCCTCCGTTGAGTTGTAGATATCATGATGTGTTATGTTGATGATTCAGTAGTAGACATCATGATGTGTTATGTTGATGATTCAACAGTAGTAGATATCATGGTGTGTTATGTTCATGATTCAATAGTAGTAGATATCATGATGTGTTATGTTGATGATTCAGTAGTAGTAGATATCATGATGTGTTATGTTCATGATTCAGTAGGATGTCGAGGGTCTGCACTAATAATCCAGAAATTATTTATTTGTTATGTATTTGTTCTAGGAAACTGAAACTCAATTTACTTGTTATGTACAAAATTGCATTAATAATCTGAAAATCAAGTGTCTGTCACTTTTGCAAGTATATATATTGATCCTTGCTTTCTTAGATTAAGAAATCGCTAATATTAATTAGATATTTTATAAAATATAATACATTTTGAAATCAGAAGAATATTTTTTATAAAGTAAATCAATAATTTTCAAATTATATTATAACTTTTTAAAGCTGTGAATCCTTTTAAAAAATACATGAATATTTTTTTACAAATATGTGCAAACACTATTCATATTATATTACACGATCTTTCTAAAAGTGTGAACTGTTGGAAATATGCCCTAGAGGCAATAATAAAATGATTATTATTATATTTTCTTGTTCGTGATAATTGTCTATTATTCATGCTATAATTGTGTTACCCGGAAATCATAATACATGTGTGAATATATAGACCATAACATGTCCCTAGTGAGCCTCTAGTTGACTACCTCGTTGATCAACAGATAGTCATGGTTTCCTGACTATGGACATTGGATGTCATTGATAACGGGATCATATCATTAGGAGAATGATGTGATGGACAAGACCCAATCCTAAGCATTGTTGGGGAACGTAGTAATTTCAAAAAAATTCCTACACACACGCAAGATCATGGTGATGCATAGCAACGAGAGGGAGAGTGTATCTTCATACCCTTGAAGATCGCTAAGCGGAAGTGTTTATCAACGCGGTTGATGTAGCCGTACGTCTTCACCATCCGACCGATCCAAGTACCAAACGCACGGCACCTCCGAGTTCTGCACACGTTCAGCTCGATGACGTCCTCGCTTTCTCGATCCAGCAAGACGGGCGAAGTAGTAGATGAGTTCCGGCAGCACGACGGCGTGGTGACGGTGTTGGTGAAGAACAATCTCCGCAGGGCTTCGCCTAAGCACTACGGAAACTATGACAGAGGATAAACTAGAGGGGACGGGGTTGCCGGCACACGGCTTGGTGTTTCTTGATGTGTCTTTGGTGCTAGCCCTCCCCCTCTATTTATATGTTGAGCCTTGGGGTCAAAACTTGGAGTAAAAGCCTCCACAAAGTCGGTTTCACCCGAAAGGCAAGAGTCCTTCTCGGACTCCAGGGCCAGACGCCAGGGTTCCCGGCGTCTGGACCCAGACGCCAGGGACCCTGGCGTCTGTCCCCTGGACTCCGCAAAACTTCCTTTTGCGCTTTCCAAAAACCTTGTGGGCTTTCCCCTTTGGCCCAAATAACGTGTTCTCGTACCCAAACATTTCGGGAAACATCCGGAACACCTTCCGGTGAATTCCAGAACCCTTCCGGAGACCAAACAACATTATCCCATATATTAAACTTCATCTTCGGACCATTCCGGAGTTCCTCGTCATGTTCGTGGTCTCATTCGGGACTCCGAACAATATTCGGTTACCAACATACATAACTCATATAATACTATATCGTCAACGAACGTTAAGCGTGCGGACCCTACGGGTTCGAGAACTATGTAGACATGACCGAGACATCTCTCTGGTCAATAACCAATAGCGGAACCTAGATGCTCATATTGGCTCCTACATATTGTACGAAGATCTTTATCGGTCAAACCGCATAACAACATATGTTCGTTCCCTTTGTCATCGGTATGTTACTTGCCCGAGATTCGATCGTCGGTATCTCAATACCTAGTTCAATCTCGTTACCGGCAAGTCTCTTTACTCGTTCCGTAATACATCATCTCGCAACTAACTCATTAGTTGCAATGCTTGCAAGGTTAAGTGATGTGCATTACCGAGAGGGCCCAGAGATACCTCTCCGACAATCAGAGTGACAAATCCTAATCTTGAAATACGCCAACCCAACAAGTACCTTCGGAGACACCTATAGAGTACCTTTATAATCACCCAGTTACGTTGTGACGTTTGGTAGCACACAAAGTGTTCCTCTGGTAAACGGGAGTTGCATAATCTCATAGTCATAGGAACATGTATAAGTCATGAAGAAAGCAATAGCAACATACTAAATGATCGTGTGCTAAGCTAACGGAATGGGTCATGTCAATCACATCATTCTCCTAATGATGTGATCCTATTAATCAAATGACAACTCATGTCTATGGCTAGGAAACATAACCATCTTTGATCAACGAGCTAGTCAAGTAGAGGCATACTAGTGACAATCTGTTTGTCTATGTATTCACACATGTATTATGTTTCCGATTAATACAATTCTAGCATGAATAATAAACATTTATCATGAAATAAGGAAATAAATAATAACTTTATTATTGCCTCTAGGGCATATTTCCTTCAGTCTCCCACTTGCACTAGAGTCAATAATCTAGTTCACATCACCATGTGATTTAACACTAATATTCACATCTGCATGTGATTAACACCCATAGTTCACATCGTCATATGACCAGCGCCCAAAGGGTTTACTAGAGTCAATAATCTAGTTCACATCGATATGTGATTAACACCCAAAGAGTACTAAGGTGTGATCATGTTTTGCTCGTGAGAGAAGTTTAGTCAACGGGTCTGTCACATTCGGAGCTGTATGTATTTTGCAAATATTCTATGTCTACAATGCTCTGCACGGAGCTACTCTAGCTAATTGCTCCCACTTTCAATATGTATCCAGATTGAGACTTAGAGTCATCTGGATTGGTGAAAAAACTTGCATCGATGTAACTCTTTACGATGAACTCTTTTTATCACCTCCATAATCGAGAAACATCTCCTTAGTGTTGGGGAACGTTGCAGAAAATTAAAATTTTTCCTACGGTTTCACCAAGATCCATCTATGAGTTCATCTAAGCAACAAGTCAAGGGAGAGAGTTAGCATCTACATACCACTTGTAGATCGCGTGCGGAAGCTTGCAAGGTGATGATGGAGTCGTACTCCACGTGATTCGAATCACCGATGACCAAGTGCTGAACGGACAGCACCTCCGCGTTCAACACACGTACGGGACGGGAGACGTCTCCTCCTTCTTGATCCAGCAAGGAGGAAGGAGAGGTTGAGGAAGACAGCTCCACCGGCAGCACAACGGCGTGGTGATGGTGGAGAGGCAGTACTCCGACAGGGCTTCGCCAAGCACACAACGAAGGAGGAGAGGTGTTGGGGAGGGGAGGGCTGCGCCTTGGAGGGTGGTGCGGCTGCCCTCCCCTCACCCCTCTATTTATAGGGGGAAGGGAGAAGGGGGCCGGCCCCCTAGAACCCATCTAGGGGGGGTGTGGCGGCCAAGGGGAGAGGGGGAGAGGGTGGCTTGCCCCCCAAGCCAAGGGGGGCGCCCCCTCTAGGGTTCCCCCCTCAACCCTAGGCGCATGGGCCCAAGGGAGGGGGTGCGGCCAGCCCACCAGGGGCTGGCTCCCTGCCCCACGCAGCCCATGTGGCCCCCCGGGAGGGGTGGCCCCTCCCGGTGGACCCCCGGAACTCTTCCGGTGGCCCCGGTACAATACCGGTATGACCCCGAAACTTCCCGGTGTCCGTTTGACAACTTCCCATATATAAATCTTTACCTCCGGACCCTTCCGGAGCTCCTCGTGACGTCCAGGATCCCATCCGGGACTCTGAACAACATTCGGTAGTCACATACTAGTCTTCCTAATAACCCTAGCATCACCGAACCTTAAGTGTGTAGACCCTACGGGTTCGGGAGACATGCAGACATGACTTAGACGCTCTCAGGTCAATAACCAACAGCAGGATCTGGATACCCATGATGGCTCCCGCATGCTCCTCGATGTTGTCATCGGATGAACCACGATGTCGAGGATTCGATCAAACCCTGTATGCAATTCCCTTTGTCAATCGGTACGTTACTTGCCCGAGACTCGATCGTCGGTATCCCAATACCTTGTTCAGTCTTGTTACCGGCAAGTCACTTTACTCGTACCGTAATGCATGATCCCGTGTCCAACACCTTGGTCACATTGAGCTCATTATGATGATGCATTACCGAGTGGGCCCAGAGATACCTCTCCGTCATACGGAGTGACAAATCCCAGTCTCGATCCGTGTCAACCCAACAGATACTTTCGGAGATACCTGTAATGCACCTTTATAGTCACCCAGTTACATTGTGACGTTTGATACACCCAAGGCACTCTTACGGTATGCGGGAGTTACACGATCTCATGGTCGAAGGAAGAGATACTTGACATTGGCAAAGCTCTAGCAAAACGAACTACACGATCTTTTATGCTATGCTTAGGATTGGGTCTTGTCCATCACATCATTCTCCTAATGATGTGATCCCGTTATCAACGACATCCAATGTCCATAGTCAGGAAACCATGACTATCTGTTGATCACAACGAGCTAGTCAACTAGAGGCTCACCAGGGACATATTGTGGTCTAAGTATTCACACGTGTATTACGATTTCCGGATAATACAGTTATAGCATGAATAAAAGACATTTATCATGAACATTGAAATATAATAATACTTTTATTATTGCCTCTAGGGCATATTTCCAATAGTCTCCCACTTGCACTAGAGTCACCAATCTAGTTACATTGTGATGAATCGAACACCCATAGAGTTCTGGTGTTGATCATGTTTTGCACGCGAGAGAGGTTTAGTCAGCGGATCTGCGACATTCAGATCCGTGTGCACTTTGCAAATCTCTATGTCTCCATCTTGAACATTTTCACGGATGGAGTTGAAACGACGCTTGATGTGCCTGGTCTTCTTGTGAAACCTGGGCTCCTTGGCGAGGGCAATAGCTCCAGTGTTGTCACAGAAGAGTTTGATCGGCCCCGACGCATTGGGTATGACTCCTAGGTCGGTGATGAACTCCTTCACCAAAATCGCTTCATGCGCTGCCTCCGAGGCTGCCATGTACTCCGCTTCACATGTAGATCCCGCCACGACGCTCTGCTTGCAGCTGCACCAGCTTACTGCTCCACCATTCAACATATACACGTATCCGGTTTGTGACTTAGAGTCATCCAGATCTGAGTCGAAGCTAGCGTCGACGTAACCCTTTACGACGAGCTCTTCGTCTCCTCCATAAACGAGAAACATGTCCTTCGTCCTTTTCAGGTACTTCAGGATATTCTTGACCGCTGTCCAGTGTTCCTTGCCGGGATTACTTTGGTATCTTGCTACCAAACTTACGGCAAGGTTTACATCGGGTCTGGTACACAGCATGGCATACATAATAGATCCTATGGCTGAAGCATAGGGGATGACACTCATCTCTTCTTTATCTTTTGCCGTGGTCGATGACTGAGCCGAGCTCAGTCTCACACCTTGTAACATAGGCAAGAACCCCTTCTTGGACTGATCCATTTTGAACCTCTTCAAAATCTTATCAAGGTATGTGCTTTGTGAAAGACCTATGAGGCGTCTCGATCTATCTCTATAGATCTTGATGCCTAATATATAAGCAGCTTCTCCAAGGTCCTTCATTGAAAAACACTTATTCAAGTAGGCCTTAATGCTGTCCAGAAATTCTATATTATTTCCCATCAAGAGTATGTCATCTACATATAATATGAGAAATGCTACAGAGCTCCCACTCACTTTCTTGTAAACGCAGGCTTCTCCATAAGTCTGCATAAACCCAAACGCTTTGATCATCTCATCAAAGCGAATGTTCCAACTCCGAGATGCTTGCACCAGTCCATAAATGGATCGCTGGAGCTTGCATACTTTGTTAGCGTTCCGAGGATCGACAAAACCTTCCGGCTGCATCATATACAGTTCTTCCTTAAGATGCCCGTTAAGGAATGCCGTTTTGACGTCCATTTGCCATATCTCATAATCATAGTATGCGGCAATTGCTAACATGATTCAGACGGACTTTAGCTTCGCTACGGGAGAGAAAGTCTCGTCGTAGTCAATCCCTTGAACTTGTCGATAACCCTTAGCGACAAGTCGAGCCTTATAGATTGTAACATTACCATCCGCGTCCGTCTTCTTCTTAAAAATCCATTTGTTTTCTATCGCTCGCCGATCATCGGGCAAGTCTGTCAAAGTCCATACTTTGTTTTTATACATGGATTCTATCTCGGATTTCATGGCTTCAAGCCATTTGTTGGAATCCGGGCCCGCCATCGCTTCTTCATAGTTCGAAGGTTCATTGTTGTCTAACAACATGATTTCCAGGACAGGGTTGCCGTACCACTCTGGTGCGGAACGTGTCCTTGTGGACCTACGAAGTTCAGCAGTAACTTGATCCGAAGTACCTTGATCATCATCATTGTTTTCCTCTTCAGTTGGTGTGGGCATCACAGGAACGGTTTCCTGCTCTGCGCCACTTTCCCGCTCAAGAGGTAGTACTTCATCGAGTTCTACTTTCCTCCCACTTACTTCTTTCGAGAGAAACTCTTTTTCCAGAAAGAATCCGTTCTTGGCAACAAAGATCTTGCCTTCGGATCTTAAGTAGAAGGTATACCCGACAGTTTCCTTAGGGTATCCTATGAATACACATTTTTCCGACTTGGGTTCGAGCTTTTCAGGTTGAAGTTTCTTGACATAAGCATCGCATCCCCAAACTTTTAGAAACGACAGCTTAGGTTTCTTTCCAAACCATAATTCATACGGTGTCGTCTCAACGGATTTAGACGATGCCCTATTTAAAGTGAATGTAGCTGTCTCTAGAGCGTATCCCCAAAATGATAGCGGTAAATCGGTAAGAGACATCATAGACCGCACCATATCCAATAGGGTGCGATTACGACGTTCGGACACACCGTTTCGCTGAGGTGTTCCGGGCGGCGTGAGCTGTGAAACGATTCCACATTTCCTTAAGTGTGTACCAAATTCGTGACTTAAGTATTCTCCTCCACGATCTGATCGTAAGAATTTTATCTTTCGGTCACGTTGATTCTCTACCTCATTCTGAAATTCCTTGAACTTTTCAAAGTTCTCAGACTTGTGTTTCATTAAGTAGACATACCCATATCTACTCAAGTCATCTGTGAGAGTGAGAACATAACGATATCCTCCGCGAGCCTCAACGCTCATTGGTCCACACACATCGGTATGTATGATTTCCAACAAGTTGGTTGCTCGCTCCATTGTTCCGGAGAACGGAGTCTTGGTCATTTTGCCCAAGAGGCATGGTTCGCACGTGTCAAACGATTCATAATCAAGAGACTCTAAAAGTCCATCGGCATGGAGCTTCTTCATGCGCTTGACACCAATGTGACCAAGGCGGCAGTGCCACAAGTATGTGGGACTATCGTTATCAACTTTAAATCTTTTGTCATCTACACTATGAACATGTGTAATATTACGCTCGAGATTCATTAAGAATAAACCATTGACCATCGGAGCATGACCATAAAATATATCTCTCATATAAATCGAACAACCATTATTCTTAGACTTAAATGAGTAGCCGTCTCGTATTAAACGAGATCCAGATACAATGTTCATGCTCAAACTTGGCACTAAATAACAATTATTAAGGTTCAAAACTAATCCCGTAGGTAAATGTAGAGGCAGCGTGCCGACGGCGATCACATCGACTCTGGAACCATTCCCGACGCGCATCGTCACCTCATCCTTCGCCAGTCTCCGTTTATTCCGCAGCTCTTGCTGTGAGTTACAAATATGAGCAACGGCACCGGTATCAAATACCCAGGAGTTACTACGAGTACTGGTAAGGTACACATCAATCACATGTATATCAAATATACCTTTGGTGTTGCCGGCCTTCTTATCCGCTAAGTATTTGGGGCAGTTCCGCTTCCAGTGACCCTTCCCCTTGCAATAAAAGCACTCAGTCTCAGGCTTGGGTCCATTCTTTGACTTCTTCCCGGTAACTGGCTTACCAGGCGCGGCAACATCTTTGCCGTCCTTCTTGAAGTTCTTCTTACCCTTGCCCTTCTTGAACTAAGTGGTCTTAACACTTGATGTTCTTTCTTGATTTCAGCCTCTGCTGACTTCAGCATCGAGAACACTTCAGGAATGGTCTTTTCCATCCCCTGCATGTTGTAGTTCATTACAAAGCTCTTGTAGCTTGGTGGGAGCGACTGGAGGATTCTGTCAATGACCGCCTCATCTGGGAGGTTAATGTTCAGCTGGGTCATACGGTTGTGCAACCCAGACATCTTTAGGATGTGCTCACTGACAGAACTGTTTTCCTCCATCTTACAACTGTAGAACTTGTCGGAGACATCATATCTCTCGACCCGGGCATGAGCTTGAAAAACTAGTTTCAGCTCTTCAAACATCTCATATGCTCCGTGGTGCTCAAAACGCTTTTGGAGCCCCGGTTCTAAGCTGTAAAGCATGCCGCACTGAACGAGGGTGTAATCATCAGCACGAGACTGCCAAGCATTCATAATGTCTTGGTTCTCTGGGACGGGAGCGTCACCTAGCGGTCCTTCTAGGACATATTGTTTCCTGGCAGCTATGAGGATGATCCTCAGGTTCCGGACCCAGTCCGTATAGTTGCTGCCATCATCTTTCAGCTTGGTTTTCTCTAGGAACGCGTTGAAGTTCATGTTGACATTAGCGTTGGCCATTGATCTACAAGACATATTTGCAAAGGTTTTAGACTAAGTTCATGATAATAAAGTTCTAATCAAATTATGAACTCCCACTCAGATTAGACATCCCTTTAGTCATCTAAGTGTTTACACGATCCGAGTTGACTAGGCCGTGTCCGATCATCACGTGAGACGGACTAGTCATCGTCGGTGAACATTCTCATGTTGATCGTATCTTCCATACGACTCGTGTTCGACCTTTCGGTCTCCGTGTTCCGAGGCCATGTCTGCACATGCTAGGCTCGTCAAGTTAACCCTAAGTGTTTTCGTTGTGTAAAACTGTCTTACACCCGTAGTATGTGAACGTAAGAATCCATCACACCCGATCATCACGTGGTGCTTAGAAGCGACGAACTGTAGCAACGGTGCACAGTTAGGGGAGAACACTTCTTGAAATTTTATAAGGGATCATCTTATTTACTACCGTCGTCCTAAGTAAACAAGATGCATAAACATAATAAACATCACATGCAATTATATAGTTGTGACATGATATGGCCAATATCATATAGCTCCATTGATCTTCATCTTCGGGGCTCCATGATCATCTTGTCACCGGCTTGACACCATGATCTCCATCATCATGATCTCCATCATCGTGTCTTCATGAAGTTGTCACACCAACGACTACTTCTACTTCTATGACTAATGTTTAGCAATAAAGTAAAGTAGTTTACATGGCGTTATTCAATGACACGCAGGTCATACAAAAAATAAAGACAACTCCTATGGCTCCTGCCGGTTGTCATACTCATCGACATGCAAGTCGTGAATCCTATTACAAAGAACATGATCTCATACATCACAATTCACCATTCATCACAACTTCTGGCCATATCATATCACATGATCAATTGCTGCAAAAACAAGTTAGACGTCCTCTAATTGTTGTTGCATCTTTTACGTGGCTGCAATTGGGTTCTAGCAAGAACGTTTTCATACCTACGAATCACCACAACGTGATTTTGTCAACTTTTATTTACCCTTCATAAGGGCCCTGTTCATCGATTCCGCTCCAACTAAAGTGGGAGAGACAGACACCCGCCAGCCACCTTATGCAACTAGTGCATGTCAGTCGGTGGAACCGGTCTCACGTAAGCGTACGTGTAAGGTTGGTCCGGCCCGCTTCATCCCACAATACCGTTGAGCAAGAAAAGACTAGTAGAGGCAAGTAAGATGACAAAATCCACGCCCACAACAAAATTGTGTTCTACTCGTGCAAAGAGAACTACGCATAGACCTAGCTCATGATGCCACTGTTGGGGAACGTTGCAGAAAATTAAAATTTTTCCTACGGTTTCACCAAGATCCATCTATGAGTTCATCTAAGCAACGAGTCAAGGGAGAGAGTTAGCATCTACATACCACTTGTAGATCGCGTGCGGAAGCTTGCAAGGTGATGATGGAGTCGTACTCGACGTGATTCGAATCACCGATGACCAAGTGCTGAACGGACAGCACCTCCGCATTCAACACACGTACGGGACGGGAGACGTCTCCTCCTTCTTGATCCAGCAAGGGGGAAGGAGAGGTTGAGGAAGACAGCTCCACCGGTAGCACGACGGCGTGGTGATGGTGGAGAGGCAGTACTCCGACAGGGCTTCGCCAAGCACACAACGGAGGAGGAGAGGTGTTGGGGAGGGGAGGGCTGCGCCTTGGAGGGTGGTGCGGCTGCCCTCCCCTCACCCCTCTATTTATAGGGGGAAGGGAGAAGGGGGCCGGCCCCCTAGAACCCATCTAGGGGGGTGCAGCGGCCAAGGGGAGAGGGGGAGAGGGTGGCTTGCCCCCCAAGCCAAGGGGGCGCCCCCTCTAGGGTTCCCCCCTCAACCCTAGGCGCATGGGCCCAAGGGAGGGGGTGCGGCCAGCCCACCAGGGGCTGGCTCCCTGCCCCACGCAGCCCATGTGGCCCCCCGGGAGGGGTGGACCCTCCCGGTGGACCCCCGAAACACTTCCGGTGGCCCCGGTACAATACCGGTATGACCCCAAAACTTCCCGGTGTCCGTTTGACAACTTCCCATATATAAATCTTTACCTCCGGACCCTTACGGAGCTCCTCGTGACATCCAGGATCCCATCCGGGACTCCGAACAACATTCGGTAGTCACATACTAGTCTTCCTAATAACCCTAGCGTCACCGAACCTTAAGTGTGTAGACCCTACGGGTTCGGGAGACATGCAGACATGACCTAGACGCTCTCAGGTCAATAACCAACAGCGGGATCTGGATACCCATGATGGCTCCCACATGCTGCTCGATGTTGTCATCGGATGAACCACGATGTCGAGGATTCGATCAAACCATGTATGCAATTCCCTTTGTCAATCGGTACGTTACTTGCCCGAGACTCGATCGTCGGTATCCCAATACCTTGTTCAGTCTCGTTACCGGCAAGTCACTTTACTCGTACCGTAATGCATGATCCCGTGTCCAACACCTTGGTCACATTGAGCTCATTATGATGATGCGTTACCGAGTGGGCCCAGAGATACCTCTCTGTCATACGGAGTGACAAATCCCAGTCTCGATCCGTGTCAACCCAACAGATACTTTCGGAGATACCTGTAATGCACCTTTATAGTCACCCAGTTACGTTGTGACGTTTGATACACCCAAGGCACTCTTACGGTATCCGGGAGTTACACGATCTCATGGTCGAAGGAAGAGATACTTGACATTGGCAAAGCTCTAGCAAAACGAACTACACGATCTTTTATGCTATGCTTAGGATTGAGTCTTGTCCATCACATCATTCTCCTAATGATGTGATCCCGTTATCAACGACATCCAATGTCCATAGTCAGGAAACCATGACTATCTGTTGATCACAACGAGCTAGTCAACTAGAGGCTCACCAGGGACATATTGTGGTCTAAGTATTCACACGTGTATTACGATTTCCGGATAATACAGTTATAGCATGAATAAAAGACATTTATCATGAACATTGAAATATAATAATACTTTTATTATTGCCTCTAGGGCATATTTCCAACACTTAGTCCTCACTAAGGATATTCTTGACCACCGTCCAGTGATCTACTCTTAGATCAAAATTGTATTCCTTTGCCAAACTCAGAGCAAGGTATACAATAGGTCTGGTACACAGCATAGCATACTTTATAGAACCTATGACTGAGGCATAGGGAATGACTTTTCATTCTCTTTCTATTTTCTGCCATGGTCGGGTTTTGAGTCTTACTCAACTTCACACCTTGCAACACAGGCAAGAACTCTTTCTTTGACTGTTCCATTTTGAACTACTTCAAAATCTTGTCAAGGTATGTACTCATTGAAAAATCTTATCAAGCGTCTTGATCTATCTCTATAGATCTTGATGCTCAATGTGTAAGCACCTTCACCGAGGTCTTTCTTTGAAAAACTCCTTTAAAACACTCCTATATGCTTTCCAGAAAATTGTACATCATTTCCGATCAACAATATGTCATTCATATATACTTATCAGAAAGGCTATAGTGATCCCACTCACTTTCTTGTAAACACAGGCCTTTCCAAAAGTCTGTATAAAACCATATGCTTTGATAAACTCATCAAAGCGTATAGTCCAACTCTGAGATGCTTGCACCAGTTCATTGATGGATCGCTGGAGCTTGCACATTTTGTTAGCACCTTTCAGATCGACAAAACCTTCTGGTTGCATCATATACAACTCTTCTTCCAGAAATCCATTCAGGAACACAGTTTTGATATCCATTTGCCAGATTTCATAAAATGTGGCAATTGCTAACATGATTCGGACAGACTTAAGCATCATTATGAGTGAGAAAATTTCATCATATTCAACACCTTGAACTTGTCAAAAACCTTTTTGCGACAAGTCGAGCTTTGTAGATAGTAACACTACTATCAATGTTCGTCTTCTCTTGAAGATCCATTTATTTTCTATGGCTTGTCGATCATCGGGCAAGTCCACCAAAGTCCACACTTTGTTCTCATACATGGATCCTATCTCAGATTTCATGGCCTTCAAGCCATTTCGCGGAATCTGGGCTCATCATCGCTTCATCATAGTTCGTAGGTTTATCATGATCTAGTAACATGACTTCCTGAATAGGATTACCGTACCACTCTGTTACGGACCGTACTCTGGAAGACCTACGAGGTTCTGTAGTAACTTGATCTGAAGTTTCATGATCAACATCATTAGCTTCCTCACTAATTGGTGTAGCAATCACTGGAACTGATTTTTGTGATGAACTACTTTCCAATTCGGGAGAAGGTACAATTACCTCATCAAGTTCTACTTTCCTCCCACTCACTTCTTTCAAGAGAAACTCCTCTAGAAAGGATCCATTTTAGCAACGAATATCTTGCCTTCGGATCTGTGATAGAAGGTGTACCCAACAGTTTCCTTTGGGTATTCTATGAAGACGCACTTCTCCGATTTGGGTTCGAGCTTATCAGGTTGAAACCTTTTCACATAAGCATCGCAGCCCCAAACTTTAAGAAAGGACAACTTTGGTTTCTTGCCAAACCATAGTTCATAAGGCGTTGTCTCAACGGATTTTGATGGTGCCCTATTTAACGTGAATGCAGCTATCTCTAATGCATAACCCCAAAACAATATTGGTAAATCGGTAAGAGACAACATTGATCGCACCATATCAAATAAAGTGCAGTTATGACGTTCGGACACACTGTTACGCTACGGTGTTCCAGGTGGCATGAGTTTGTGAAACTATTCCACATTATTTTAACTGAAGGCCAAACTCGTAACTCAAATATTCATCTCCATGATCAGATCACAGAAACTTTATTTTCTTGTTACGATGATTTTACTCTTCACTCTGAAGTTCTTTGAACCTTTCAACTATTTCAGACTTATGTTTCATCAAGTAGATATACCCATATCTGCTCAAATCATCTATGAAGGTCAGAAAATAACGATACCCGCCACAAGCCTTAATACTCATTGGTCTGCATACATCAGTATGTATTATTTCCAATAAGTCAGTAGCTCGTTCCATTGTTTCGAAGAACGGAGTTTTAGTCATCTTGCCCAAAAGGCATGGTTCGCAAGCATCAAATGATTCATAATCAAGTGATTCAAAAAACCCATCAGCATGGAGTTTCTTCATGCGCTTTACACCGATATGACCCCAACGACAGTGCCACAAATAAGTTGCACTATCATTATCAACTTTGCATCTTTTGGCATCAATATTATGAATATGTGTATCACTACGATCGAGATCCAACAAACTATTTTCATTGGGTGTATGACCATTGAAGGTTTTATTCATGTAAACAGAACAACAATTATTCTCGGACTTTAAATGAATAACCGTATTGCAATAAACATGATCAAATCATATTCATGCTCAACGCAGACGCCAAATAACATTTATTTAGGTTCAACACTAATCTCGAAAGTGTAGGGAGAGTGTGATGATGATCATATCAATTTTGGAACCACTTCCAACACACATCATCACTTCACCCTCAACTAGTCTCTGTTTATTCTGTAACTCCTGTTTCGAGTTACTAATTTTTAGCAACCGAATAAGTATCAAATACCCAGGGGATACTATAAACACTAGTAAGGTACACATCAATAACCTGTATATCAAATATACCCTTGTTCACTCTGCCATCCTTCTTATCCACCAAATATTCAGGGTATTTCCATTTCCAGTGACCATTTCCTTTGCAGTGTAAGCACTCAGTTTCAGGCTTTGGTTCAGTTTTGGGCTTCTTCGTGGGAGTGACAACTTGCTTGTCATTCTACTTGAAGTTCCCTTTCTTTCCCTTTGCCCTTTTCTTGAAACTAGTGATCTTGTTAACCATCAACACTTGATGCTCTTTTTTGATTTCTACCTTCGTCAATTTCAACATCACGAAGAGTTCGGGAATCGTTTTCGTCATCCCTTGCATACTATAGTTCATCACAAAGTTCTACTAACTTGGTGATGGTGACCAGAGAACTCTGTCAATCACTATCTTATCTGGAAGATTAACTCCCACTTGATTCAAACGATTGTAGTACCCAGACAATCTAAGCACATGCTCACTAGTTGAGCGATTCTCCTCCATCTTTTAGCCATAGAACTTGTTGGAGACTTCATATCTCTCAACTCGGGTATTTGCTTGAAATATTAACTTCAACTCCTGGAACATCACATATGGTCCATGACGTTCAAAACGTCTTTGAAGTCCCGATTCTAAGTCGTTAAGCATGGTGCACTAAACTATCAAGTAGTCATCATATTGAGCTAGCCAAACGTTCATAACGTCTGTATCTACTCCTGCAATAGGTCTGTCACCTAGCGGTGCATTAAGGACATAATTCTTCTGTGCAGCAATGAGGATAAACCTCAAATCACGGATCCAATCTGCATCATTGCTACTAACATCTTTCAACATAATTTTCTCTAGGAACATATCAAAATAAACATATGAAAGCAACAACGCAAGCTATTGATCTACAACATAATTTGCAAAATACTACCAGGACTAAGTTCATGATAAATTTACGTTCAATTAATCATATTACTTAAGAACTCCCACTTAGATAGACATCCCTCTAATCCTCTAAGTGATCACGTGATCCAAATCAACTAAACCATGTCCGATCATCACATGAGATGGAGTAGTTTCAATGGTGAACATCACTATGTTGATCATATCTACTATATGATTCATGCTCGACCTTTCGGTCTCTGTGTTCCGAGGCCATATCTGTATATGCTAGGCTCTTCAAGTTTAACCTGAGTATTCCGCGTGTGCAACTGTTTTGCACCCGTTGTATTTGAACGTAGAGCCTATGACACCCGATCATCATGTGGTGTCTCAGCACGAAGAACTTCCGCAACGGTGCATACTCAGGGAGAACACTTCTTGATAATTAGTGAGAGATCATCTTAAAATGCTACCGTCAATCAAAGCAAGATAAGATGCATAAAGGATAAACATCACATGCAATCAATATAAGTGAATGATATGGCCATCATCATCTTGTGCTTGTGATCTCCAACTCCGAAGCACCGTCATGATCACCATTGTCACCGGCGCGACACCTTGATCTCCATCGTAGCATCGTTGTCGTTTCGCCACCTATTGCTTCTACGACTATCGCTACCGCTTAGTGATAAAGTAAAGCAATTACAGGGTGCTTGCATTTCATACAATAAGGCGACAACCATATGGCTCCTGCCAGTTGCCGATAACTCGGTTACAAAACATGATCATCTCATACAACAAAATATAACATTATGTCTTGACCATATCACATCACAACATGCCCTGCAAAAACAAGTTAGACGTCCTCTACTTTGTTGTTGCAAATTTTACGTGGCTGCTACGGGCTGAGAAAGAACCGTTCTTACCTACGCATCAAAACCACAACGATAGTTCGTCAAGTTAGTGTTGTTTTAACCTTCTCAAGGACCGGGCGTAGCCACACTCGGTTCAACTAAAGTTGGAGAAACTGACACCCGCTAGCCACCTGTGTGCAAAGCACGCCGGTAGAACCAGTCTCGCGTAAGCGTATGCGTAATGTCGGTCCGGGCTGCTTCATCCAATAATATCGCCGAACCAAAGTATGACATGCTGGTAAGCAGTATGACTTGTATCGCCCACAACTCACTTGTGTTCTACTCGTGCATATAACATCTACGCATAAAACCAGGCTCGGATGCCATTCTTGGGGCACGTAGTAATTTCAAAAAATTTCCTACGCACACGCAAGATCATGGTGATGCATAGCAATGAGAGGGAGAGTGTATCTTCATACCCTTGAAGATCGCTAAGCGGAAGCGTTTATCAACGCGGTTGATGTAGTCGTACGTCTTCACGATCCGAACGATCCAAGTACCGAACGCACGGCACCTCTGAGTTCTGCACACGTTCAGCTCGATGACGTCCTCGCGTTCTTGATCCAGCAAGACGGGCGAAGTAGTAGATGAGTTCCGGCAGCACGACGGCGTGGTGACGGTGTTGGTGAAGAACAATCTCCGCAGGGCTTCGCCTAAGCACTACGGAAACTATGACGGAGGATAAACTAGAGGGGACGGGGTTGCCGGCACACGGCTTGGTGTTTCTTGATGTGTCTTTGGTTCTAGCCCTGCCCCTCTATTTATATGTTGAGCCTTGGGGTCGAAACTTGGAGTAAAAGCCTCCACAAAGTCGGTTTCACCCGAAAGGCAAGAGTCCTTCTCGGACTCCAGGGCCAGATGCCAGGGTTCCTGGCGTCTGGACCCAGACGCCAGGGACCCTTGCGTCTGGCCCCTGGACTCCGCAAAACTTCCTTTTGCGCTTTCCAAAAACCTTGTGGGCTTTCCCCTTTGGCCCAAATAACGTGTTCTCGTATCCAAACATTTCGAGAAACATCTGGAACACCTTCCGGTGAATTCCAGAACCCTTCCGGAGACCAAACAACATTATCCCATATATTAAACTTCATCCCCGGACCATTCCAGAGTTCCTCGTCATGTTCGTGATCTCATTCGGGACTCTTAACAACATTCGGTTACCAACATACATAACTCATATAATACTATATCGTCAACGAACGTTAAGCATGCGGACCCTACGGGTTCGAGAACTATGTAGACATGACCGAGACATCTCTCTGGTCAATAACCAATAGCGGAACCTGGATGCTCATATTGGCTCCTACATATTCTATGAAGATCTTTATCGGTCAAACTGCATAACAACATACGTTCGTTCCCTTTGTCATCGGTATGTTACTTGTCCGAGATTCGATCGTCGGTATCTCAATACCTAGTTCAATCTTGTTACCAGCAAGTCTCTTTACTCGTTCTGTAATACATCATCTCGCAACTAACTCATTAATTGCAATGCTTGCAAGGCTTAACTGAGGTGCATTACCGAGAGGGCCCAGAGATACCTCTCCGACAATCGGAGTGACAAATCCTAATCTCGAAATACGCCAACCCAACAAGTACCTTTGGAGACACCTGTACAGCACCTTTATAATCACCCAGTTACACTGTGACGTTTGGTAGCACACAAAGTGTTCCTCCAGTAAACGGGAGTTGCATAATCTCATAGTCATAGGAACATGTATAAGTCATGAATAAAGCAATAGCAACATACTAAACGATCATGTGCTAAGCTAACGGAATGGGTCATGTCAATCACATCATTCTCCTAATGATGTGATCCTATTAATCAAATGACAACTCATGTCTATGGCTAGGAAACATAACCATCTTTGATCAACGAGCTAGTCAAGTAGAGGCATACTAGTGATAATCTGTTTGTCTATGTATTCACACTTGTATTATGTTTCCGGTTAATACAATTCTAGCATGAATAGTAAACATTTATCATGAAATAAGGAAATAAATAATAACTTTATTATTGCCTCTAGGGCATATTTCCTTCAAGCATAGCACAAGATCGTGTAGTTCGTTTGCTAGAGCTTTTCCAATGTCAAGTATCATTTCCTTAGACCATGAGATCGTGGAGCTCCCGGATGCCGTAGGAGTGCTTTGGGTGTACCAAACGTCACAACGTAACTGGGTGAATATAAAGGTATACTACAGGTATCCCCGAAAGTATCTGTTGGGTTGACACGGATCAAGACTGGGATTTGTCACTTCGTATGACGGAGAGGTATCTCTAGGCCCACTCGGTAATGCATCATCATAATGAGCTCAATGTGACCAAGTGTTTGGTCACGGGATCATGCATTACGGTATGAGTAAAGTGACTTGCCGGTAACGAGATTGAACGAGGTATTGGGATACCGACGATCGAATCTTGGGCAAGTAACATACCGATTGACAAAGGGAATTGTATGCGGGATTACTTGAATCCTCGACATCATGGTTCATTCGATGAGATCATCGTGGAACATGTGGGAGCCAACATGGGTATCCAGATCCCGTTGTTGGTTATTGGCCGGAGAGCTGTCTCGGTCATGTCTGCGTGATTCCCGAACCTGTAGGGTCTACACACTTAAGGTTCGGTGACGCTAGGGTTGTAGAGATATTAGTATGCGGTAACCCGAAAATTGTTCGGAGTCCCGGATGAGATCCCGGACGTCACAGGAGTTCCGGAATGGTCCGGAGGTGAAGAATTGTATATAGGAAGTCCAGTTTCGGCCACCGGGAAAGTTTTGGGGGTCACCGGTATTGTACCGGGACCACCGAAAGGGTCCCGGGGGTCCAGCGGGTGGGGCCACCTATCCCGGAGGGCCCCGTGGGCTGAAGAGGGAATGGAACCAGCCCCTGGTGGGCTGGTGCGCCCCGCTTGGGCCTCCCCCTGCGCCTAGGGATGGAAACCCTAGGGGTGGGGGCGCCTCACTTGGCTTGGGGGGCAAGTCCCCTCCCTTGGCCGCCCCCTCCCTTGAGATTAGATCTCTAGGGGGCCGGCGCCCCCCAGGGCCCCTATATAAAGAGGGGGGAGGGAGGGCAGCCGCACCCTAGTCCCTGGCGCCTCCCTCACCCCCGTAACACCTCTCCCTCTCGCTGAGCTTGGCGAAGCCCTGCCGAGATCGCCGCTACTTCCACCACCACGCCGTCCTGCTGCTGAATCTCCATCAACCTCTCCTTTCCCCTTGCTGGATCAAGAAGGAGGAGACGTCTTCCCCAACCGTACGTGTGTTGAACGTGGAGGTGCCGTCCGTTCGGCACTAGGATCTTCGGTGATTTGGATCACGACGAGTACGACTCCCTCAACCCCGTTCTCTTGAACGCTTCCGCTCGTGATCTACAAGGGTATGTAGATGCACTCCTCTCTCTCGTTGCTAGATGACTCCATAGATTGATCTTGGTGAAGCGTAGAAATTTTTTATTTTCTGCAACGTTCCCCAACATGGATACTTTTTAAAACTACATGGATATTCTTTTTAAAATAAATTCTAAGTTGAATAAACTTTTTCGAAAAACCATGCATAATGTTTCATATTTAAATGAATATTTTATAAAAAAATTAAAATAAAATATGGGAAAACAAAAAACGGCCAACTAAACACCGAAGGGGAAATTAAGTTGCTGGATGAGCGCTCAGTAAGGAAAATCCAGTCAGCTCAGCGAAACAAAATATTGACCCATGAACGAGAGTACCTCTAGAAGACAAGAGCATCTTTTTTAAATCTCACGACCATTTCCTCAAAAATACATGATCTATTTTGAATATTACATGAATATTTTATGAATTTATGTTACAAGATTTTTTTTAAGTACATGCATATTTTTATGAAATTATATTATCACATTTTAAAGCTGTGAACACTTTTTTAAAATTACATGTGTGAATACTATTCATATTACATGATTTATTTTAAAGGTTTGGGCACTTTTTAAACCACAGGAACATTCTTTTAAACATCAATTCTAAATTGCATGAACATTTTTAAAAGACGTGCATAATTTTTTTTTCTATTACATGAATATTT